>NC_041026.1:32500-40000 GCF_900634625.1 Parambassis ranga | reverse complement strand
CAGAGACACACAACACACATAGAGACACACAAAGACAACAAAGAGACAGAAGCAGACAGAAGATCACTACAAAGACACAAACCTCATGCAACCACAGAGACACAAAACCTCACAAAGACACACACCTTCAATCTAAAGCAGCAGTAGATGAGACAGAGGACACAAAGTCGTCCATGGGACCAGCTTCTATTTCATCATCCTGACCCTGTGACCCCAGCAGGTTCCAGAGTTCATGTCACTTGTGGGCAGCAGTGGCGCAGTGGTATAGCAGGGTTGTCCCGTAACCGGAAGGTTGGTGGTTCGATCCCAACTCCTCCCTAGTCACTGTTGTGTGTCCTTGGGCAAGACACTTTACCTGCATAGCCTCCAGTGTACTCACTGATTATTATTCACTCATTATTATTATTATTATTTAAATGTGTAAAACTACCGTCAGAAAACTTTGTGTGTTAAATGAACATGAGTTATGATCTGTCAGAGTTTAAACCGACTTCTAGGCCTCTGATTGGCTGTTTGGAACAACAACCAGCCCAGTGCATTCTGGGAGTTGTTGTATGGGTGTGACAAGTAAAGTGTCAGCCAGCAGGGGGCAGCACAGCAGCTTCAGTTGCACACTGATCTGACCTCATATCAAACATGTGGACACACACAGACACACACTGAACAACAACAGCACCTGTAACCCTGTCAGAGGCTCGGAATTTCCAGTGCGGAGGAAAAACTCACCACAACTTCACAGTTTTACAGTCTGTGTTCTTTAAAATGTCTGTCAGAGGGTTAAAGTGTTTTAAGTTTATGTCGGGCTGAATCACTGAGATGTGAGGGTTAATGTGAGAGGAAGTGTCCTCACAAAGACAGCTGAACCAGTGTGTGTGACAAAGACAGGAAGAGATCCACAGAGAGACACAAAAACAAACACAGCCTGTCCTCGCTCCCTGTCCACAGGACTGAAAGAACCAGGAGTGATGTTCACACCACAGACACAACTCACTGACAAGGACACACAAAGTGTTCACATGGTAACATCAGAGCCACAGGCAGCCCATGGAGAGAGGGACCAGACTGCACACTACATGGAGGAGGCACACACAGACACACAGACACTCACACAGACACACACAGATACACACATACACACACACACACACACACACAGACACACCCACACAGACACACACACAGAGACACACACAGAGAGACACACACACACATTGACACACACACACACACACACTGACACACACACACACAGACACACAGACACACTCACTGACACACAGACACAGACACACACACACAGACACACACACAGACACACACACACTGACACACACAGACACAGACACACACACACACACAGACACACACACACAGACACAGACACACACACACTGACACACACACACACACACACAGACACGCACACACACACAGACACACACAGACACACACACACAGACACACACACACAGACACGCACACACACACACACACAGACATGCACACACACACACACACACAGAGACACACACACACACACACAGACACACACACAGACACACACACACACAGACACACACATTGACACACACACACAGACACGCACACACACACAGACACACACAGACACACACACACAGACACGCACACACACACACACACAGACATGCACACACACACACACACACACAGACACACACACAGACACACACACACACAGACTGCTCTGTTCACAGCCGCTCTGTGAAACCACTTCCTCATTCAGGGTGGAGCAGCAGAAACTCCTCCATCTTGTTCTGTTGTTCAGCGTTTACTGAGCTGATGTTCACTCTGAATTATGAGTTATCACACTCATCAGTGTGAACTATGAAGCCACAGTAAGGTGACAGACAGAGATCCACAGAGCCACTCTGAGGTTCAGCATGCTGCAGAGTCCACATGTCAGGAAGACTCTATTAAGCCCAGGGGGTAGTTTGTTGGTGCTCCATGCGTCATTAGAAACAGGCTAGAAATATAAAATAAGGTCAAACAGGAATAAAAACAACATTCTAAATAAATACAGCTGTTTCATATGATCTACAGTTTACACTGCTGTTTATATTGTTGAACCCTGTGTGTGTTCTTCAGTAAAACCACTTCCTCTTTCAGCAGTGTGTGCTGCACCTCCTCCACCCTGTCCTCCATCTTAGACTGGCAGGTTGCTGCTGAACAGTAGAAGTCTGAGCATGTGTGGGTTCAGTCTCTGTAATGGAGAGTGTCTGCCTCTGAATGTGCTGTCAGCTGCTTTTAACCCTTTACACACTGTACAGACCCATCACTGGCTGCAGCAGGGTTAAAAACACAGCATGTCCTCGCTGAGTCTGATAACAGGGTCAGAGTCAGAGACTCAACAAATGACACATACAAACATATTGATCAGTGCTGATCAGCTTCTATGTGAACACATGTGTTTACAGGAACTGCTGACTTGTCTGAGGTTCAAACCGCTGCCAGTGTGTGTCTTCCTGTCACATGATCAGGGCTCAGTGTTCTCTATGAAGACACAACTCTGACATCAACATCCACCTTCACCTGATTCCCTCAGACTCACAGCAGGAGCTCAGGGGGGGTCCTGTGGGTCCAAACCTGTCCTCGCTCCCTGTCCACAGGACTGAAAGAACCAGGAGTGATGTTCACACCACAGACACAACTCACTGACAAGGACACACAAAGTGTTCACATGGTAACATCAGAGCCACAGGCAGCCCATGGAGAGAGGGACCAGACTGCACACTACATGGAGGAGGCACACACACACACACACAGACACACAGACACACACACACACAGAGACACAGAGAGACACACACACAGACACACACACACAAAGACACACACAGAGACGCACACACATACACAGACACACACACACACACTCTTCATGTTCAGAGGTGTGGTTGTGTGTCTGTCTGCTGTCTTTGTCGGTTTTGTATCACTCTGTGTGTCTTTTTGTGTACTTTAGTTTGTGTTATATTAGTGTTGTGTTTCTTTGTAGTCAGTGTGTGTCTGTGCTTCTTGTGTGTGTGCTGTTTGTCACAGTTTCAGGTCTGTTGATGAAAAGAATTCGAACACAGATGAAAATAAAAATGAGGATGTGAGCGTTGTCTTCTGGATCCGATCCCTTCACAGCTCCTCAAGGATGCTATTCCTCTGATCGGAGACTCTATATTAGGACAGATCAACTTGTCTCTGGGAACAGGATATGTACCACAGGCTTTTAAAACTGCTGTGATCATTCCGATACTTAAAAAACCTTCACTGGACCCGGACGTCCTAGGAAACTACAGACCGATCTCCAACCTCACCTTTAACTCCAAACTACTCGAAAGAGCTGTTGTAAGTCAGCTAAATGACCACCTGTGTAGTAACAGTCTGTTTGATGCTTTCCAGTCTGGTTTCAGAGCCCATCACAGCACAGAAACAGCACTGCTTAAAGTCACCAATGACCTCCTCATGGCATCGGACCGGGGTCTCGTCTCTGTACTCGTTCTACTGGATCTCAGTGCTGCCTTCGACACCGTAGACCATCGCATCCTGCTACACAGATTGGAACACGAGATCAGGATTACAGGAACAGCACTGCGCTGGTTTAAATCATATTTATCTGACAGATTTCACTTTGTTCATGCTAACGATGTTTCTTCCACAGGTACAAGGGTTAACCACGGTGTTCCACAGGGTTCTGTGCTCGGACCGATCCTGTTCACCCTCTACATGCTCCCTCTAGGAAACGTCATCCAGAAGCACGGCATAAACTTTCATTGTTATGCTGATGATACCCAGCTGTATTTATCCATGAAGCCTGAAGAAACGGAGCCGCTAGTCAGACTACAGGCGTGTCTAAAGGACATAAAGGACTGGATGTCCTCCAACTTTTTACTATTAAACTCGGACAAGACTGAGGTCATTGTTTTTGGACCGAAACATCTCAGAACTAGTTTATCAGATAATACTTTCTCTCTGGATGGAATTACTCTGGCCTCCAGTACGACTGTGAGGAACCTTGGAGTTATCTTTGATCAAGACATGTCATTTGTCTCTCATATTAAGCAGGTCTCCAGGACCGCTTTCTTTCACCTGCGTAATATTACTAAGATCAGGAGCATCCTCTCTCAGAGTGATGCTGAAAAGCTCATCCATGCTTTTGTCACTTCAAGACTGGACTACTGCAACTCTTTATTGTCAGGATGTCCACATTACTCCATCAACAGTCTGCAGCTGATCCAGAACGCAGCAGCTAGAGTTCTGACAGGAAGCAGCCAAAGGGATCATATCTCTCCTGTTCTAGCGTCTCTTCACTGGCTCCCAGTGGACTCAAGAATACACTTCAAGATCCTTCTTCTAACCTACAAGGCTCTTCATGGACTTGCTCCATTGTGTCTGCAGGACCTGATTGTACCATATGTTCCTAATAGGACACTCAGATCTCTGAGTGCAGGTTTACTTGTAGTTCCTAGGATTCATAGAAGTAGAATGGGAGGACGAGCTTTCAGCTATCAGGCACCGCTATTATGGAACCAGTTACCAATCTGGGTCCGAGAGGCAGACACTGCCTCCACCTTTAAGACTAGACTTAAAACTTTTCTGTTTAGTAAGGCGTACAGTTAGCCTTAGACCTAGTGTGTAGCACAGCTATGCTGCTCTAGGCCTACGTTGTCGGGGGCACAAACATGATCCACTGAGCAGTTTCCCTCTCACCCTCTAACCTCTCCTTTTCTCTCCTTAGTCTGGCTCACACTGGTCTCAAGACCTGGATGATGACCTGCAGTCCGGCCCGTGAAGTCTCTCTTGCTCTACGTTGTCGGGGGGCACAAACACGATCCTCTGAGCACCCTCTGACCTCTCCTCCACTCTCCTTAGTCTGGATCATACTGGGTAATATCGTCTCATAATCTGTGTTAACTGTCTTCCTTGTAGTTCTGTGCCTCGCTCTCGCTCTCTCTCTTTGCAGGTCTCAAGACCTGCATGCTGACCTGCAGTCTCTCCTGTGCTCATCGACTTCACTAGCCCCTGCTGCTCATCTTTACTATCAAATTACTATTCCTACTTATGGACCGACGATATATATAGATATCTATTACAATATATCACTGTTTCATCTTGCTGTCATGTTTGCTCTGTACTGTACCATGTTTGTATCATGTTTGCTCCTCTCTCTCTCTCTCTCTCCTTCATCCTCTCTCTCTCTCTCTCTCCTTCATCCTCTCTCTCTCTCCTTCCTCCTCTCTCTCTCTCTCTCTCTCTCTCTCTCCCTCATCCTCTCTGACTAGCAGCAGGACTGGTTCCCCCTTAAGTTGACGGGTCCTGCTCAAGGTTTCTTCCTCTTAAAGGGAGTTTTTCCTTGCCACAGTGCTCTTAGGGGGGTTCCTGTGAAGCGCTTTGAGACAATGTCTGATTGTAATATGCGCTATATAAATAAAACTGAATTGAATTGAATTGTTTGTGTGTTTGTGGCTGCTGTTCACACATTAAAGTGTTTCCTGGTAGGACACACACAAAGAGTACACACACTGCAGAAAGTGTGTGTGTGAATAGTTCAGTTTCAGTGCTCAGACCTGCACCTCTGAATCCAGACTGATCCAGATGCTTCACAAATAAACACAATTTAACACAAACACACAGGAAGCACCAACACACAGCAGCTGCTCAGTGCAGCGTTTATTGTGGGTCCTCTGCAGAGACAGGAAGTAGAAATATTCACACATCTGTTTCTGTAAGAAGACAAACATGTCCAGCTGTCCTCAGAGAGAAGACCAGAGGACAGGTCCTGATGTTCCAGTCAGACCTCTGTACGGTGGCCCTGTTAGGACATCTCACAGTGGATATATCCACTACACACAGACACACAGCAGGGGGCGCTAAAGCTCTCTGACTCAGAACTGATGCTCCGTGGTGACAGCAGAGATGACGTCATCATGCTCATCATCCAATCCCTGCTCAGTGAGGGTGGGCGGGGCTGTCTCCATGGAGACGGGCAGGTCTTTTCCTGCAGTCAGAGCAGGTCAGAAAGAACATGGATCAAGAGATTGATTAGTTTATTGATTGATTGATTGACAGGTCAGTGATTGATCAGAGTGTTACCTCTGTGTCTATACAGAGACACCATGAGGACAGTGGAGACGAGGTACGGACAGAACATCACCAGGTGGAGGACCACTCTGAACACCAGCTGGAGGAAGACAGGGGGCGGAGCTGAGAGAGTGGTTGTTGTTGTTGTTGTTGTTGTGGTCGGGGGTCTCCCTGAAATGATCAAACATCAGAGTGACTCTGTGAACGTTGAGACCTGCTGCAGAGACACAGACAGGTGGAGCTCCTCACCTGTGACAGAGATCCAGCTGGGTGGAGACTCTCCATGACCGCTGATGTCACAGCTGTAGAGGCCTTCATCAGAGCTGGAAACATGGAGGATGGTCATGTGACCTGCAGGCTGAGTGCTGAGGAGGGAGCCATCTTTATAGAAAGCAGCTGGGAGGGTGGAGGCAGGGGGCCTTGTTGTACAGGTCAGAGTGACGGGGTCTCCCTCCATCACAGGGAGGACAGGACTCTGCAGGATCACTGCTCCACCTCCACACAGAGACACACTACAGCATTTCATGCAGACACACACAGCTTCATCAGCACTGAGTCCACAGGCTCATCTTACCAGAGACAGTCAGGTTGATGCTGCTGCTGGTCTGTCCCTGTCTGGACTCACACCAGTACACTCCACTGTCCCCGGGGACCACGTAGCCCATCTTACAGGAAGAACCAGCTGGTTCTCCAAACCCATCTTGTCCACACTGAGACACCTGTCCTCTGGTGGTGTTTCTCCTCAGAGTCCATCCAGCAGAGCTGTCGTCCTCCTCACAGCTCAGAGACACAGAGTCTCCTCTAAACAGCTGAGAGCTGCTGGGACTCACCTTCAGACCAGCTGTGAGGACAGAGAGGACACAACAACAGTGTTGATGCAGTCAGACAGAACCAGAGACAGAAGACCTGCACTCACCTCCGTCTGTCCAACAGCACAGCAGAGAGGACACAGCTGGACAGAAATGAGACAGTGAGACACGTCTGTCAGCAAGTACACACAGAGACACACACACACAGACAGACAGACACACACACACACAGACAAACACACACACACGCACACAGACACACACACGCAGACACACACAGACAGACACACACACACACAGACACACACGCACACACACACAGACACACACACGCAGACACACACACACACAGACACGCACACAGACTGACACACAGACACACAGACACACACACACACACGCACACACACACACAGACACACACAGACAGACACACACGCACACACACACACACACACACAGACACACAGACACACACACACAGACAAACACACACAGACACACACAGACACACACGCAGACACAGACACACATACACACACACACAGACACACAAACACACACACACAGACACACACACGCA
>NC_041026.1:0-27500 GCF_900634625.1 Parambassis ranga | reverse complement strand
CCACTGCTTACGTCATCGCTTCTTGAGCTGAGCTTCATCAGTGTAGCCCGAGTTGACAAAGGTTTTTTTATTGCGGTTCATTCGTTGAAATGTGGCCTGAATAACAACAATATGAGCTTTTATTACAACACACAGTTTAGCGGTGTCAGAGGTTTCTGGTGTCCGTGCATCTGCCTGTTCAAAATACTGCAGCACCAAATAATCAGACAAAACTGCTTAGAATGCACGTTCATGGTTTTATATATTAACATTATCAGCAGCGTTTGTGTAGCACACTGCTGGTTGGGGGTTTAACCTACACATGAAGAAGTAAACAGCACCACTGACATGGTCCATTAAATGTCGGCTGTTAGGAGAGCTGTCCGTCTGCCAGTGACAGACACAATCAGAACTATTATTCAAAGAAAGATTATGTTCCTGGGGGTCAGGAATCAACAATCACGGCCATAACTAGCAGGTTCTATGTATGGTCTGTATTCACCCTGTTAACAAACCTCCATCGGTTCAAGATTCAAGAACGATTAAAATAGAATTTTATGGAAGAAGAACTCCCGATGTTAACTTCCTGGTTTGAACAGAAACGAGTCCTGCAGAGACACGCCCACGTTACACCCAGTTAATTCGGGCACCAGTTAATCCGACACAGCGGCGAGCGCGCATTGGCCCACTCAAAATGTCTAAAACTTTCTTGTTCTTCTTGTTTTGTAAAAGCTCCACTTTTGCCGGAGTTTTCACAAAGATTCTTTTTCAGAGGCGAAAACTCCGTTTCTGTGTAAATGAAAGGCACAAAGGAAGATACGTCTCCGTCTTTACAGTTACGTGTATGTGGAAGTTAAATCTCCTCTGTCCACACAGACCAATCATATCAACAGTGTTAATCAAGGGTCGAAGCTTCAGACTCACCTGCAGCTGCAGAACAAACCAGAACAACAACCAGCGCAAAGCGGGCGAGAGGCGCAGTTCCTGCGGACATCCTGAGCTCCGTGGGTCAGAGTTTCTTCTTCAGGAACAGGACAAATGTGTTTAAGCTGAGGAACAGGCCGCAGGTGGAGCTAGTATCAGATCACTGGTACCTCACAAGCAGCAGCGACGGTGACTCTGATCTGTCCGTTCAGACTCTGAGGAAGTCTCAGTCAGACAGGAAGAGTTCAACCCGACCAGAAACCTGCTGAGCGGCAGTCTGCCCAGCAACAGGTGACGACGGTCTTTGAACCGCGGCTGTTAGAATAACAAGAGAGTAACAAATATTTATATTTCACCAAATTTATATGTTACATATGTCACCGAACAATGTTTGATCCCTGATCCCTGACATCCTGCTGGAATTAAGGAAAGAGAGAGAGACGCTAACACGCATGCGTCGGCTGCAGGGTTTCTCATAAGTCACGTGACTTCACAGACAGACAGATATAGACCAATGGCGTAGGAAGCATTCAAAATGTGGGGGGGACACCTTCTGTGGGTGGGTGGTGAAAAAAAGTACATCAATATATTATGAACTATAATATAATAATATGAAGTAGTTTCCTGTGGATTTTAACAGGTTGTTAAACTATTTTACCTACAGAAGTAAACACTTAATGACTATTTCAGAGGCAGAAACTAATTCCAAGTGAAACAACAGTTTTATCAAACACACTGGTGCTACTACACTAACAGCCTCCATATCTGAGGCCTTCTCTCATTTACAGAGACAAAAAACTGGCAAATCCCCAGAAAAATGAACCAAACTGCTTAATGCAGATAATACTGAAACACTAAAAATACTAACTTACAAAAAGTCTTTATCTTTATTTACTTATAAAACTGCTGAATTCACAACAAACCTTGTGGATGTGTTTATAATGATGCGCTGCCTCATCTGCTGCATCAGTGTTTCCTGTTCATATAATGCTCCACTGTGTCCTGACGTCCATCACATGTGTTTTATTCTTGCTGATAAGAATAGGAGCAGGTGTCTATGTGCACTGGCTATAGGCGAGGCTGAAGCTAGCAGGCTAACAGAAGCTAACCTGGCCTCATTACAATATGGGCTAATGCTGAAAACAACTCTAACTCTCCGTGTCTTTGTTAGAATCTCCTCATGTCCAGTGTGTCTGCGGAGGCAGCAGAAAAGACAACAACATGTCGTCAGACAAATAAAACCGTCTACTGTAACTGAAAGTAAACGGCAGCAAACATAAACCTAACGTCGCCTGGGTCATGTGACAAACAGTCAGGCTTCAGCATGAGCTGGACTTTGTGGGATGACGTCACCTCCTCCAGCTTCGACCACTGACAGTTCTCTTTACGGTGTTTTACGCCCGCTCGAAGTAAGCCACTGGCTTTGTTAGGTCCGTTACTATAGTAACGGTGTTGCAGCGCTGTGGTAACCAGGAAAACATGGAGTGGATTTCAGCAGTGAGGTTATTCTCTTATGAACCAAGTGGAACGGAGTTTTTCACGAGCAATCGAAACAGCGTTAGTGGAGTTTACATAAAGAAAACACATTTTCAGTTTCAAGTTTTAGTGTTTGAATGAATTTTATTTTTTCAGGTTAACAAAACTTATGACCCCGATTTGGCTCCATATAACATGACGTTTGATCATAGTGTAGCTGGACAATAATAATCTGTACCGTAAAGCCTGGAATAGACGGGCAGCTACAACCCTCGTACGGTGGCTGATGACGAAGTGAAACCTCCACATTGATCAGAGGTGTTAGCATCAGAAGCATGATCTTTACAGAGTTCCATGAAGGACCACGATTCTCTGATATCCATTAAAATCAATAAACTATCAATAATCTATGTGAACAAACAGGAAGAGCAGCTCGCAGCCCTGCAGCGTCATGTTCCTGAGCAGACGTCTCCCCCTGCTGGTCATCAGCTGCTCCTGCAGGAACATCCTCTGATGGAGCTCTCTCTGCTCTGAGGGGGAACCACAGCCGTCGCAACACGGTAGGCAAACTGTACTTAAGTACAGTAACAAAGTACAAATACTTACTTTCCACCACTGTGGACAGTCTTCAGAGAGTACATATGATGTATTTTGATTGTGTGTTGTGTGATTTATATTTCCTTAAGATAATATTTTTATTTAATATATTTAATATATATTATATATTAATATATTTAATATTTTATTTTAGATACTTTAGTAATCCCAGAGGTTACGGCTGCTGCCAAGCAGTGTCATACAATGACTAGCAAGGCGCGCCACAGGCTAGGGTACACCCTAGCCTGTGTCTTGTCACAACAGTGACTAGGGAGGAGTTGGGATCGAACCACCATTGGACAACCCTGGTATACCACTGCGCCACTGCTGTCCCTTCATATGTGTGTTCCACATTATTTAATTTAAAAGAGTCAAAAGCTGTGTCTCAATTCAGGGTCTGCATCCTTCAGAGGACGCAGCCTACGCGGCCTCCTGAGCAGAGCCGTTGCTTGACACTAAAGGGGCCCTAGGCGAGAAAGTAACACTGGGGCCCTACGGGCTACTAGACTCTATAGAAATGCCGCCCCAATCACAAAGACATGTACAGTGATGATTATATAACCAACCTTTTATTTAAATAATGTGGAACACACATGAAAATATTATCTTAAGGAAACATAAAAACCTGTACAACACAATCAAAATACATCATAGAAATATGTCCTCTGAAGACTGTCCACAGTGGTGGAAAGTAACTAAGTAGTTGTACTTTGTTACTGTGCTTAAGTAATTTTTCATGTATTTTTTATGTAGTTAAAAAAAACAATCCTTGAGTCCAGCTGCCTTGATTTAAACTCTTGGAAATTAAAAGTAAGTACTTAAGACTTTGGTTAAGTAGGATCATTGATGGAGCACATCTACTTTCACTGAAGTACTAAACATCAGTACTTCCTCCACCACTGACAACACAAGATATGATGACTAGTATTGTTATTAAGTTTGTCCACAGTGCAGGATCATCAGTGAGACCTGGACACCTTGGACCCTTCCTCTGTTACCAGGTCAGGTGCTGGAGGAGCAGAGGAAGGAGTGGAGGCTCTCACTGTTGGACTGCTGCTGGGACGTCCTCTGGAGTGTCCTCACAGGGCTCCACATGACCTGTGTGGTATAAGACCATAATGATCAGCCTGATAACTAACACTGTAAATAATCCAGATTATACCTTCATCTGTGGAGGCTGTGGCATCTTCATGAGGAGACACAGAGAGGAGTTTAAGCACCTGATGAAGAACAGAGTTTATAAAAGCCATAAAATAACAACTATATGACAATAATTAACCAGCTTGTCATTTACAGAGAAACACCTGAGCATTACTAAACACTATAAATACATACATTAGTTTTTCCTGCTGTGGTTTAGAGCTCATTAACTCTAACAGTAAGTTGTAACAAGACCAAGACCAAACATCCAAGCACACACAGCGACTACAGACCAGTTGCTCTGACTTCACATGTGATGAAGTCTCTGGAGAGGCTGGTCCTGAAACACCTGCGTGCTGTTGTGGAACCATCGCTGGACCCCCTGCAGTTTGCTTACCAGCCCCGTATTGGAGTGGAGGACGCCATCATCTACCTGCTGCACAGAGCACACACCTACTTGGAGGAGGCAGGTAACACTGTTAGAATCACGTATTGCGTCACTTCCTGTTTCGACACTGTCCTGTTTGTTCACTTGGTGTGCGCTGTTGGTGCTACGGACTTTCTGCATTAGACATATTGTGTTTGCTTTTACTGTGGTAACACACAAGCACCGTAGTGTTAGAGTTAAGTGCACCAGTTTCTGGGTTCCCCTCTCGTTTACCACTGTAGCGAAGCTTACCGTAACTTAGCGGTTAGCATTAGCGCTTAGCATGGCTTCTTCCACTCGCTCTGCATCTCCCTCTCCTGCTCACTGCACGGTGTGTGACATGTTCAGCTACTCCTCTGCCTCCTTTAGTGAGCGTGAGGTGTGCACAAAGTGTAGCTTATTCACAGTCTTGGAGGCGAGGCTAAGCGAGTTAGAGGGTCGGCTCCGCATGTTGGATAATAGACCTGTAGCCACAGCAGCTAGCCAGCAGCAGTTAGCCTGTGCGGACCAGCCTGCCTTAGCTGATGTTATCCGCACCCCGGCAGCCCCTGAGCAGCCGGGAAGTCAGAGAGGTTGGGTGGCGGTTCGAAGGAAGCGTAGCCCGAAACAAAGGCCCGTGGTTCACCACCAGCCGCTTGACATATCGAACCGTTTTTCCCCACTCGGCGACACACCCGCTGAGAAGCCGACCCTGGTTATTGGCGACTCTGTTCTGCGGCATGTAAAGCCGACACCAGCGGCTATAGTTAAGTACATCCCGGGGGCCAGAGCGACATAGAGGGTAGCCTGAAGCTGCTGGCGAGAGATAAGCATAAATACAGTAGGATTATAATTCACGTCGGTGTTAATGACACCCGGCTTCGCCAGTCAGAGGTCACTAAAGTTAATATTGAGTCGGTGTGTAATTTAGCTAAAACCATGTCGGACTCCGTAGCGTTCTCTGGTCCCCTCCCGAATCTGACCAGTGATGACATGTTTAGCCGCATGTCCTCGCTCCGTCGCTGGCTGTCATGGTGGTGTCCAGAAAACAACGTGGCCTTTATAGATAACTGGGAAACTTTCTGGGGGAAACCTGGCCTTATTAGGAGAGACGGCATCCATCCCACCCAGGGTGGTGCAGCTCTGATTTCTAGCAACATAGCCAAGTTTATTAGACCAACCTGACAACCCAGGGTCGAGGCCAGGAGGCAGAGTCGCTGTCCTACACACCTCTCTGCTGCTTCTGGAGGACTGCCGCCCTCAGTTAGAAACACATTAAACACAAATACACATAGAAACACTAAGCTTAATAATGTTATTGAAGTGGTGACGGTCACACGTCCTCCCACAGTTCATCAAGCACACAAGTTAAGATATATTAATCATAATAACCTCATAAAAATACACACTAACACACACAAACACATAGAACAAGGTAACAGAACACTCAGGTGTGGATTGTTTAACATACGATCCCTACACTCTAAGTCGCTCTTAGTTAATGATCTAATTATTGATCATCACACTGATATACTTTGTCTCACTGAGACTTGGTTACAGGGTGAAGAATATGTTGCTTTAAATGAATCAACTCCGTCCTGTTATATGAACTGTCATGTTCCTAGAGTTGCAGGTCGCGGAGGAGGAGTGGCAGCAATCTACCGCTCCAGTCTTCAGATGAATCCTAAACCTAAGTCTACTCATACTTCTTTTGAGAGTCTCACTCTCAGCCTGTCTCACGGAAGCTGGAAGAAGTCAGAATTTGTTTTACTCGTCGTAGTGTATCGTCCACCTGCTGCTGCTTATTCAGAGTTCCTGCTGGAGTTTTCAGACTTCTTATCAAGTTTAGTGCTCAGCACAGATAAAGTCATTATGGTGGGTGACTTTAACATTCATATGGACGTCGACTCCGACAGTCTGAAGATTGCCTTCAACTCACTCTTGGACTCAGTTGGGTTCTCTCAGTTAGTAAATGAACCCACACACTGCCACAGTCACACCCTCGACCTGGTTCTCACCTACGGCCTGGAAGCTGAGAACCTGCTAGTGTGGTCTCAAAATCCTGTTCTTTCAGATCACTCATTAATAACTTTTGACTTCTCTCTTTCAGACCTACCAGCACCTGAGGAAAAGGTCTACTACAGCAGATGTCTGTCTGAAGACGCCGTAAAGCAGTTTAGGACAGCAATCCTACCAGTACTCCCCACAGTCCCAAGTACTGACGGGGGTACCAACTTAAATGTTACTCCTGCAGAGCTGGACCGCTTTGTCAACAACACTGCAGACACACTACACTCAGTCTTAAACAGGATTGCTCCACTGAAGAAGAAGAAAACTACAAACCAGAAGAGGCTAGCTCCGTGGTACAACTCAAACATCCGATCACTGAAACGGATTACACGTAGGATGGAGAGGATGTGGCAGTCCTCTAAATCAGATGACTCCCGGAGGATCTGGAGAGACAGTCTGCTGACGTATAAGAAGGCCCTTCGCAAAGCTAGGACAGCCTACTATTCATCACTAATAGAAGAAAACAAGAACAACCCGCGCTTTCTCTTTAATGCCGTGGCCAGGCTGACAAAGAGCCACAGCTCTGTGGAGCCTCGCATTCCTGCAGCTCTTAGTAGTGAAGACTTTCACCACTGGTCACCTGGATCACTAACTATCTCACAGGTCGACCACAATTTGTGAGGTTGAGGAACACCGTCTCGGACACGATAGTGAGCAGCACGGGGGCACCCCAGGGCACGGTACTGTCTCCATTCCTGTTCACACTCTATACATCGGACTTCAGACACTGCTCACAGTCCTGCCACCTGCAGAAGTTCTCGGATGACTCTGCCATTGTGGGCTGTACCAGCAGAGGTTGGGAGGGGGATATGAGTGTGGTGGACAGCTTTGTGGAGTGGTGCGGACAGAACCACCTGCAGCTGAATGTCACAAAGACAAGAGAGCTGGTGGTGGACTTCAGGAAGCACCAGACACTCCCAAACCCGGTCAGCATCAAGGGTACCAACGTGGACATTGTGGACACCTACAAATACCTGGGTGTCCACATTGACCACAAACTGGACTGGTCCACAAATGCAGAGGCAATATACAGGAAGGGACAGAGTCGCCTGTATCTACTGAGGAGACTCAGGTCCTTTAACGTCTGCCAGACCATGCTGCAGATGTTTTACCACTCGGTGGTCTCCAGCGTCATCTTCTACGCTGTAGTGTGCTGGGGCAGCAGGATGAAGACGGCCGACACCAACAGACTCAACAAGCTCATTAGGAAGGCTGGCTCGGTGCTGGGAGTGGAGCTGGAGTCTGTGGTGGAGGTGACGGAGAGGAGGATGCTGAGGAAACTCCTCAGTATTCGTAACAACACGTCTCACCCCCTGCACGACACACTGCTGTCCTACAGGAGCACATTCAGCAGTAGACTGAGACTACGAGGAGCAGCACAGAACGCCACAGGAGGTCCTTCCTGCCAGTGGCCATCAGACTGTATAACTCCTCCCCTTTCTGTAGGGAGAAGCGCTAGATAATCATGTCAGGCATCACTGTCATTCCCTCCACTGGTCTTTATCATGTTTACTTAGCACCTTACATCTCCATCCATGTATCCTTGTATCCATGTATCATATATTGTGCTCATACTGTGTACTGTACTCTTATTTGGATTATAGTGACACTTATACTTATACTCTGTACTTAACTGCATTTAATGTGACTTGATACCTCTGGCACAAGAATTTCCTTCGGGATTAATAAAGTTTTATCTTATCTTATCTTAATAGCAGCACTTAGCTTAATGCTAAACAAGCTAAAGTAGCATTAGCATAGCAGCTACACACTGTTGCTGCATGAGCTAACAAGCTACTTTACGGCTTCATTTACGTTTTTATATGACCTCATTATATTGACGTTTGTAACTCATTTAGCAGACGTTTGTACACATAGCGACTCACAGTGAACATTCAGGCTGCAGCATGAAGGAGGCTGTAGTGACTTGAAGCCTGCGTCTCTAAAGTGTTCTGTGATACAATGTGAAAAAGACAAACAGTGGTGCAGTGAGATGAGGCTGAGCTGTGTCACAGACTCTTCCCTCTCTTGTTTTGTCCTCTGCTCCTGTCCCTGCAGCCTGCAGTGTGTGCTTCCTCCTTTATTTTGAACAGCCGCTCCTCTCTGCTTCCAGCAGCTGTCACAGGGCCCCGTGGGGGCGAGGGGGGAGTCTGAATGTGTCAATGCGCCAAAACAGCTGTAGATGAATGGTGGGACTAACTGACCGTCCGTCTTAGGGCCCCTCTCATGCTCGGGGCCCTAGGCAATTGTCTGGTTTGCCTACCGTGCTGCGACGGCTCTGCTCCTGAGGCCGCGTCCTCCTGAGGATCCTCTCTCTCTCCTCTCTCTCTCCCTCCCTCCTCAGGAGGATCCTCAGGAGGATCCTTCCCGGGGCAAAACTTATGACGTCGCGCCACAATCAGGAAGTGCTTTGAAGGCCAGACCGTCCCATTTACCAACGGTTGAGAGAGAGGAGAGAGAGAGGATCCTCCTCAGGCAGCGACAGCGACACAACACGGACTACACAACAAGTGGAACA
Organism: Parambassis ranga; assembly: GCF_900634625.1. Lineage (NCBI taxonomy): Eukaryota > Metazoa > Chordata > Actinopteri > Ambassidae > Parambassis > Parambassis ranga. The sequence goes on along the minus strand of NC_041026.1, from coordinate 18,390 downwards.
ACAGTGTGGATTTAGAAATTTGGATTTTTTTAATATATTTATTTGTTGTGAGGTGACGGTAAGCTGCTGTTTAACCATATTATTGATCATAATTAATATACCAGCTACTGAGCAAACGCTAGATATATAACCAGTAGATAGACAAATATGATTAAATGTCATTTATATTTGATTCAATTGTAAGACTTGATACAGGGTCTGTTTGTAATTTGAATACTTTAAATTAAATAGCTACATACAACAAAATGCCAACAGGCAGAATGACCGTTTGATATAATAACGATAATATTGCTCCTCACGTGAACTATACTTTATACTGTACTACAGTAAACAACAAGAAAGAACATCCAATCAAAGCGTTTAGTTTTAGCGCCTCGTATCAACAGGACGTCATGTTTGTAAATATAAAACTCATTTTTTTAATGCCGCTGTCACTACTAGCATTTTAAAACTCTCCAACTACTGCTCTTTACTTACATTTAAATGTGAATTCGGCACTCCTGCCGCTGCCGCTCGCTTGGTCCGTCATTGTACTATTGGACAAAAAGTAGGCCCGCAAAGCATTGTGGGATATTTAAGGCCACGAAGGATGGTAGCGATGCGTCCTCCAAATTCAGGCAAAAGGAGGACGCATTTGAAGGACCCTTCGACTTTTGGCGAATTGGGACAGCCTTCGCGCAGCTTTGTGACGTAAGCGGCCTTAAAATGCGCACTGCGAAGGATGCAGACCCTGAAATGAGACACAGCTAAAGTCTTTCTGTCCATCAACATGACAGACACATGTGCTCCTCACTCCATGAAGAGGGACGGTACGACTTCTACAGACCACCCAGAGGAAGAGGACGGGCCTCACTGTGTGCCACCATCAGACAACCAGCTGATGATGACACATCACAGAGAGGGACGATGGAGGAAGCAGCTGTGCTGCGTCTGCTCTGTAAGTACACAACCTGTGTGTGTCTGTGTGTGTCTGTGTGTGTGCTGCTCTGAGGGTCAGTGTGGAACCAGGCCAGCTGAGCTCAGACTGAACCCTGTGAACAGATGAAGTCAGATCATTGCTGTGGAGAGGACACAGCTGCTCAGTCAGAGCTCCACCAGCAAAGGTCCAGCTCCCTGTGGTGATGCTGGAGCCTCTGTAGTGTTGGTCCTCTAGAACCAGCCAGTCAGAACCAGCAGGTTAAACCCAGGTTAAGACTGTAAGCAGTAAACCAGTCTGCCGGCTCCCAGCAGCACAGTGTAGTGTCAGCTGTGGTCATTGTATCTGCTGCCAGCATGAAGCGGATCACAGCTCTCAGGCTGCATGAAGTAAAAGCTGCTCGCTGCTCATTGATCATCTTCCTGGACTGAGGCGTCCACTACAGACCTTCACTCTTCATCAGCTCTGTCTGTGTTTGTGTAACTCAAACTGACCTGCCTGTCCTTTGCCTTCAGTGCTGGGCTCCCTGCTGTGCTGCACCACAGACCAAGGTCAGTGAACGTCTCACAGCTCAGTCCTTGTTGGAAAAAGTCTTGAACATGAAAAGATGAAAGAAAAAGTTACTGGAAACACATCTTGATGGCACGAAGACATTTTTCATAGAAGATCTATGAAGAGGCTGCTGTCTGTCCAACTGTCCCTGAATGTGTTTCTGATGAACACTGGAACACATCAACAGTCTCTGACAGCAGGTCTTCTGTCTCTGGTTCTGTCTGACTGCATCAACACTGTTGTTGTGTCCTCTCTGTCCTCACAGCTGGTCTGAAGGTGAGTCCCAGCAGCTCTCAGCTGTTTAGAGGAGACTCTGTGTCTCTGAGCTGTGAGGAGGACGACAGCTCTGCTGGATGGACTCTGAGGAGAAACACCACCAGAGGACAGGTGTCTCAGTGTGGACAAGATGACTGGGGACAACCAGCTGGTTCTTCCTGTAAGTTGAGCTACGTGGTCCCCAAGGACAGTGGAGTGTACTGGTGTGAGTCCAGACAGGGACAGACCAGCAGCAGCATCAACCTGACTGTCTCTGGTAAGATGAGCCTGTGGACTCAGTGCTGATGAAGCTGTGTGTGTCTGCATGAAATGCTGTAGTGTGTCTCTGTGTGGAGGTGGAGCAGTGATCCTGCAGAGTCCTGTCCTCCCTGTGATGGAGGGAGACCCCGTCACTCTGACCTGTACAACAAGGCCCCCTGCCTCCACCCTCCCAGCTGCTTTCTATAAAGATGGCTCCCTCCTCAGCACTCAGCCTGCAGGTCACATGACCATCCTCCATGTTTCCAGCTCTGATGAAGGCCTCTACAGCTGTGACATCAGCGGTCATGGAGAGTCTCCACCCAGCTGGATCTCTGTCACAGGTGAGGAGCTCCACCTGTCTGTGTCTCTGCAGCAGGTCTCAACGTTCACAGAGTCACTCTGATGTTTGATCATTTCAGGGAGACCCACAACAACAACAACAACAACAACAACAACAACAACAACAACAACCACTGCACCTACACCTTTCCCCCATCTCACTGTGTGGCCATCTGTCTTTGGTGGTCTTCTCCTGGTCCTGGTCCTGGTCCTGGTGAGACGTGGTGTTTGTAGTAAACCTGCAGGTGAGACACAAACGTCTGGACGTCTCTCTGTGTCCTGTCTCAAATGTCCGTCATGTTCTCAGTGAGTTCTTCTTCTCTTTGCTTCATCTCAGCTCAAGAAGCAGGAAGTGATGACATCACGTACAGCGACCTGCAGATATTACAGCAGCCAATCAGACGGAGCCGAGGTAACAGCATCAGCCCTGCAGCTCAGAGTTTACATGAACAAACATGGACGTGTTGCTGCCATGACGACAGTCAGTGTGCTGCTGTGTGTGTTGTGTTGCTGCGGTTAGCGTGCTAACAGCTAACAGCTCTGTTCTGATGAAAAGACCTCAGCTCACCTGCTGCTGCATGGACACCAGACAGCAACATGTCTGCATGAAGCTGCAGCAACAGTGACGTGTGTGTGTGTGTGTGTGTGTGTGTGTGTGTGTGTGTGTGTGTGTGTGTGTGTGTGTGTGCAGAGTGTGATCCAGCTGCAGTGTACTCAGCAGTGAGGACAGGAGACGTCACTTATGGACAAGTCGTCATCAATCAGCAGAGAGACAAGTCAAAGACCAGAGGTAAGCTGCTCCTCTCTCTAACCAGAAGTCAGCATCTGCTGTGAGCTCTTACTGCAGGAAGTAAAGTCTGTGACACTAACACAACCAGAAAGACTTTCACACCTGTGGAGCTGGGGCAGGAAGATCCAGGAAAAATCATCATGTGCTGCGAGTAATATAATCTAATATAATAAAGACCTGGATGAGAGAACAGGAAGTGCTAACATGCTAACATGCTAACACATGTTCATGTTTTAGGACTCCTTCTTATTCTGCTGTACTTTTGCAGAAACAACAGACAGACATGTGGTTTCTGCACCTTAACAACCCCCCATACTAATTAATATATTTTTAAACTATGTGTGAAACCACAGCAGTGACTAACTGCTGCTGCTGTCTCCACTGAGCTGTGGTCTCTGTGTGTTCATGGTTCACTGTGTGGGAAAGAAAACATGTTGACAGAGATGAACAGTTTGTGGTCATCACTTCTTTTTTCAAACTCAGACCAGTTAACAGATGGAAACACCGACCTCATTAGTATTTATACTCTTTATCATCATTAACACTCTGCTGTTATTAGTGTTCATTGTGTGTGTGTGTGTGTGTGTGTGTGTGTGTGTGTGCAGAGTGTGATCCAGCTGCAGTGTACTCAGCAGTGAGGACAGGAGACGTCTCTTATGGACGAGTCGTCATCAATCGGCAGAGGAGCAGAGGTACAGCTGACACTGATCTGTGAACTGTCCCTTTAAGACGCTCAGACTCTGACCTCCATGTGCTGTTAGCTAGTCAGCTAGCTCACTGTTAGCTAATGACACAAAGGCTAAACTACATCAGTGCAGAGCGGCTAATGCTAGCTTACCTCAGTAAGTCTAAACAGTTCATCTTGTTGTTTACAAACTACTGTTAGCAGTTTGATAAACAACAACAAATCAATGTCGTGTAGCTACATCAGAGCTAACTGTTTACACCTAGCTTGCTCACTGATGCTATCAAAATCCCATCTATGTGGATGATAGTTAGCTAGCTGAACACATCAGTTCTTAGTGTTGCGGAAGAACATCTCACAGGGCAGGTCTGGATGCTAATTTAGCTAGCTTGTCTTTTTGCAGATGTTGTTATTTGACAACATCACAAACATCACAAAGTCAGCAGCAGCAGATAAATACAGCAGGGCTAGGTTTAGTTTGCTTTTTCAGCTCTCCGTTTCATAGGGTCCTGGTGCCATAGTCAGAAGGGTGTTACCCAGCAAAGATCACTCATGACAAGGCCGTAGTGTTAGTGCGGACAGAGGGGACAGAGGGGACAGAGGGGACGCGTCCCCACCAATAAATTGATCCCCTCCTTCTCAGTGGGTGCAGAAAGGGTTAAATTCCTTTGGAAACTTCGGTCCCCACCAATGTCAAAAACCCCTTGACTCATCAGCCTCTGAAGGGTTAAGTCTGATCAAACGTCCTTTTGGGGCAGAGAGCCGTCTGCACAGCCAGAGCAGCCTCTGCTGCAGAGAGTCATGGAGGATGAGTCCTGAAGGGGTGCACTTCTCAGGGATGGTTGTTTCAGTTCCTGAAAAAGCTGTGAGGCGACAGCGTTAACCACTGCCCCACTGTCAGCTCGACACATGATGTTTCCATTAGCTGAATACTGACCAAGCAGAAAGGTGTCTGTGTCAGAATAAAAGCAGCAGCTGCATGTGACAGCTTCACAGTCTGCTGTAAAAATATCTGAACTGTGTGAACAAAGGAGGAACTGAGAGGCACAGAGTCCTCTGAAGAACCAGTGGAAGGTCACATGGGTTAAAGATTAAGATTAACTGTATTAATCCCTGTGGGGAAATGCTCTGACAGTCACAGAGGAGTCATACAGTCTGATGGAGGACGGCAGGAAGGACTTCCTGTCCCGGTCCTTAGAGCAGCAGCAGGAGTCTGTGGCTGAAGCTGCTTCAGTCTGTCCACAGTGTTGGAGGGACTGTCCATGATTGACAGCAGTTTAGCCAGCACTCTGTCCCTCACCACCTCCTCCAGGTTGGCGAGCTTAAAGCCAACAACAGAGCCCGCCTCTTTGAGGAGTTTGTCCAGTCTGTTGGCGTCCTTTGCTTTGATGCCTGATCCCCAGCACAGCAGAGAAGATGGTGCTCGCCATGACAGACTGTAGGACATGTGGAGCATCCTGCTGCAGACACTGAAGGACCTGAGTCTCCTCAGGACGGACAGGCTGCTCATGGCCTTCTTGTACACAGCCTCAGTGTTTGTGGACCACTCCAGTTTATGGTCCAGTTGGACCCCCAGGAACTTGTAAGATGAGACTATGTCCACGTCTTTCCCACTGATACAGACTGGGGAGGGCGGGGCTTATCCCTGCTGTAGTCCACCACCATCTCCTTTGTCTTGGCCACGTTCAGCTGCAGGTGGTTCTCCCCACACCACCTGACAACACACTCCACAAGGCCCCTGTACTCCACACACCCAACTATGGCTGAGTCATCCGAGTACTTCTGAAGGTGACCCCGCTCAGAGCGGCACTGGAAGTCAGCTGTGGAGGTGGTGAACAGAAAGGGAGACAGCACAGTTCCTTGAGGGGCCCCAGTGTTGCTGGTCAGGGCTGCATCCACGTCTCCTCCTCCTCAGCTCGTCCAGTATTCGGGGCTTCTCTCCGACCACAAAGGATGGTGGTCTTAGGGCCAGCAGCTGGTCGCCAGTGTAAACAATGTGATGTAATGAGTGACCCAAGCACCGCAAGGAGAAAAGTATTCAACCCTCTGAGTCATGTTGTTTAATAAAAGCAATTAGAGACAAAACACGAACAAAAGTCGACGTACATAAACACGAAACACTAAAAAGTTAGAAAACATGTGAAAACGCTAGGAGCTGCTACTACAAGCTGCCGCCTGAGACAGCGCCACCTAGCTGATTAGAACAGGTCACATGATCAACTCATCAGTCTGCTGTAAACTACAAACAGCAGCTTCACAGTGAAGAGTTTGGTGACCTCTAGTGGTGAGGCTGAGGACTGTGACTGAACACACTGACAGACAACATGAATCAATGAAATGTCTCCTGCTGCTTCTTCTCACCTCTCTCTCTGTGTTCAGAGCGTCCACCTGAGCCAGACGTCCTCTACTCTGGAGTGAAGTGATCCATCAGTCCAGACTCTGAGTCCAGCTGCAGCACTGTGTGTGTGTGTGTGTCTGTGTGTGTGTGTGTGTGTGTGTGTGTGTGTGTGTGTGTCTGTGTGTGTGTGTGTCTGTGTGTGTGTGTTATAATCTGATGATCGGTGGCTCTCAGTGGGATCAATAAACTCTGACTCCTCCTCTGTGGTTCTGTGTCTGCTTCTTGTCTGGTTGTGGCTCACCGACACACACCTGTCTTCAGTGCAGATACACAAACACACACAAACCACAACCGCACACTACAAACAGAACAAACACTCAGAGGCTTCAGTCTGAGCTCAAACACACACTCAGCAGGAAGCCATGATGGAGTCACTGTGAGCAGCAGTCACAGAGTCATTGTTTGTATGTGATGGACTTTCTGATAGAAACTGCTGACTCTTATTGAGCCGTTAAAGAGACGCCTCCTCTGTTTCATCATCATCATCATCATCATCATCATCATCACCATCACCATCATCATCACCATCATCATCATCATCATCATCATCATCATCATCACCATCACCATCATCATCATCACCATCATCATCATCATCATGGGACTACCTCACAAACCGACCACAGTTTGTGAGAGCCCAGAACTATGTCTGACCTGCTCACCTGTAGCACGGGTGCCCCTCAGGGGACTGTCCTGGCCCCCTTTCTCTTCACCCTCTACACGTCAGACTTCAGACACAACACTGACTGACGGCTGTGTGCTGCAGAAGTTCTCTGATGACACGTCTCATCAGTGACGACGGCACGGAGTACAGAGGACTGACGCAGAACTTTGTGGACTGGTGTCAGTGAAACCACCTCCTGATCAATGCAGGGAAAACCAAGGAGATGGTGGTGGACCCCCCTCACCGGTGAACATCCAGGGAATGGACATTGAGCAGGTGGACTCTTACAAATACCTGGGTGTTCACCTCAACAACAAACTGGACTGGACTCACAACACAGACGCACTGTACAGGAAGGGCCAGAGCATGCTCTACCTGCTGAGGAGACTGCGGTCTTTAGGAGTGAAAGGGGCACTCCTGAAGACCTTTTATGACTCTGTGGTGGCATCAGTCATCATGTATGGTGTGGTCTGCTGGAACAGCAGCATCACTGAGAGGGAGAGGAAGAAGCTGGACCGAGACATCAGGAAGTCCAGCTCTGTCCTGGGCTGCTCTCTGGACTCAGTGCAGGAGGTGGGTGACAGGAGGGTCCTGGCAAAACTGACCTCCATGCTGGACAATGAGTCCCACCCCCTGCAGGACCCCCTGTCAGCCCTGCAGAGCAGCTTCAGTGGCAGACTGCTCCACCCTCGGTGTGTGGAGGAGAGGTACAGAAGGTCTTTCCTTCCTGCTGCTGTCAGACTCTATAAGAAACACTTCTGATAGGAGCAGTACTCACACACCACAGTGTACAATAAATTATTAATTTAGTAACTGTTAATATGTAAACTGTTTTTTGATCCTAGTCTATTTTATCATGTATATCTTTCTTAACTTATCCCTTGCTGTCTGTATCTGCTGCAAAAATGCATTTTCCCCATTGGACTAATAAAGGTTTCTTAATCTTAATCTTAATCTGCTGGAACACTGAGCAGTGACAGGAAGCTGCCAGCAGGGGGCAGCACACCACCATCAGAGGGCCTCAGAGAGCAGCTGTATGTGACTTCAGAGGACGAACAGAGGGCCTTCCTGTTAGCTTCACTCTGTGACCCACTGATGTTTGTTAAATCAGTGTTTTACTGCACAGGGACACATGAAGGAAGTAAAACACAGAGAGCTTCACTTTAAGTGGTGTTTATTGATCAGCTGAGCCCCAGCAGCTGGAAGCAGGCGGTGCAGGCGGTGCAGCCGTGCAGGGAGCTGCTGAGGCCACAGACAGAGCTGTGAGGAAGCTACATGGAGACAGACACACACAGAGCATTTGGTCTTCAGGTTGATACATTCATTACAGGAGGAGGTTTCACTGCATCCTCCACCCTGATGGTTCAAATGGAAGCAGAGACGGCACCATGAGGTGCAGGTGTGTCCCAGACCTGGACCTGCTGCGGGACATCCTGTCACACACAGACACACACAGACACACACACGGAGGCGGAGCAAAGCTTCCAGTGTGGCGTTGTTTCATCACAACATCAATGTTCACTGCAGGCACACAGGCCAGTGTGTGTCTGTGTGTGTCCACACAGTGAGGACAGGATGGACAGATCGGTCCAACACAGGGGACACATTTCTCAGAGGCAGAGACCACTGCGAGGCAGCATCACCTGCTGTGTGTTATGTGCTTTGTTGCTGTGATGTTGGTCTGTGTGTCATGCAGTAACAGGTTTGTGTACTTATTGTGTTGACCTGGATGTGTGTGTTTGTAGTGCTGTTGTGTTGCCTCGTGGCTGCTCTGCATTTGAGAAACAGGTTAAAGAGTTAAACGTCTGACAGGACAAGCTAACAGCACGCAGCTCCTCATATTGCTGCTGCACGTGTGCGTTTACAGCGTGTGTGCATACTGGGCAGCATGTGTGTGTGTGTGTGTGTGTATAAGCCACGGTCGGTGAGAAGGCGTGCAGGGCTGTAGCACACAGGTGTGTACTACATGCACATGTACGAGCAAATAAAAAGAATCAATATGTGTGTGTGTGTGTGTGTGTGGTGTGTGTCTGTGTGTGTGGTGTGTGTGTCTGTGTGTGTGTGTCTGTGTGTGTGTGTGTGTGCGTGTGTGTGTCTGTGTGTGTGTGTGTGTGCGTGTGTGTGTCTGTGTGTGTGTGTCTGTGTGTGTGTCTGTGTGTGTGTCTGTGTGCGTGTGTGTCTGTGTGTGTGTCTGTGTGTGTGTGTGTCTGTGTGCGTGTGTGTCTGTGTGTGTGTCTGTGTGTGTGTGTGTCTGTGTGTGTGTGTGTGTGCGTGTGTGTCTGTGTGTGTGTCTGTCTGTGTGTGTGTCTGTCTGTGTCTGTGTGTGTGTGTGTGTGTCTGTGTGTGTCTGTGTGTGTCTGTGTGTGTCTGTGTGTGTGTGTGTGGGTGTGTGTGTGTGTCTGTGTGTGTCTGTGCGTGTGTGTGTGGGTGTCTGTGTGTGTCTGTGCGTGTGTCTGTGCGTGTCTGTGCGTGTGTCTGTGTGTGTCTGTGTGTGTCTGTGCGTGTGTGTGTGGGTGTGTGTGTGTTCTGTGTGTCTGTGTGTGTGTCTGTGTGTGTCTGTGTGTGTGTGTGTGTGTCTGTGTGTGTGTGTGTGTGTGTGTCTGTGTGTGTGTGTGTGTGTCTGTGTGTGTGTGTGTCTCTGTGTGTGTCTGTGTGTGTGTGTCTGTGTGTGTCTGTGTGTGTGTGTCTGTGTGTGTGTCTGTGTGTGTCTGTCTGTGTGTGTCTGTGTGTGTCTGTCTGTGTGTGTCTGTGTGTGTGTCTGTCTGTGTGTGTGTCTGTGTGTGTCTGTGTGTGTCTGCTGTACCCCTGATCAGACCTGTGATTCTGCTTCTCACACACTGACGTGGTGAATCTGCTCTAAACCAGGACCTGGTGCAGGTGGGGGCTCCTCCACACAGAGACATGATGTGTGCGGCCTCTAGTGGTCAGACAGGTGATCTGCAGTTTGTGCTTTCAGTCAGTATGTATGCTGTAAATGTCTCTGAGTGAAGGAGTCCGTCCTCACACGTGTCCTCCCACAGACCCAGACCCGCCTGCACCTCGGCTCTGCAGGTCCAGAGTCTGATCGGAAGGAAGGGCTGAAAGAACTGAAAGAAGGAGGAGGAGGACGTGTGATGTCACCACCTCCACCGGGCCACTCCTCCTCCTCCTGTGTACACACAGCTGCAGGTGGAGTGTTACGGGGTGCTGACGGGGGATCCTTTGAGGCTGCTGAGGGCCGCGTGGATCCTGAAGTGCAGCCTGGACTCCATGGAGTAGTCCTTGTAGTTCATCCTGACGGAGAACACCACAAATAAATGGATTAACACACACTCTGTGCCTCCAGGAGAGCTTTCACCAGTCAGATCAAAGAGGCATCATGCCAAGCTGCTGAGGTGACTGTGGGTGGTGCAGACACACGTGGCAGTGGTGCGTGGACTTACTTGGCATTCTCGATGTAGGTGGAGGCCTTGGAGAAGTCTCCCTGCTGTTTATACAGCAGACCCAGCTCATACAAGGTGAAGGGGACCAGGTAGTGATCATACCGGATACGGGACTCACTGCAAGGGAAGGAGGACAGGTCTGATCCCTGGAGACAGGCTGTGTGTGTCTGTGTGAGTGAGTGTCTGTGTGTGTCTGTGTGAGTGTGTCTGTGTCTGAGTGTGTGTGAGTGTGTGTGTGTGTGTCTGTGTGTGTGTGTGTGAGTTTGTGTGAGTGTGTGTCTGTGTGTGTGTTTGTGTGCGTGTGGTGTGTGTGTGTCTGTGTGTGTGTGTCTGTCTGTGTGTGAGTGTGTGACTGTGTGTGTGTTTGTGTGCGTGTGGTGTGTGTGTGTGTCTGTGTGTGAGTGTCTGTCTGTGTGTGAGTGTGTGTGTCTCTGTGTGTGTCTTTCTGTGTGTCTTTCTGTGTGTGTGTGTGTCTGTCTGTGTGTCTTTCTGTGTCTCTGTGTGTGTCTCTGTGTCTCTGTGTGTTACCTTGACAGGACCTGTGTGTGTCTGTGTGTCTCTGTGTGCGTGTGTGTGTCTCTGTGTCTGTCTCTGTGTGTGTCTGAGTGTGTGTTACCTGGACAGGACCTGTGTGTGTCTCTGTGTGTGTGTCTCTGTGTGTCTGTGTGTGTCTGTGTCTTTCTGTGTGTGTCTGTGTCTGTCTGTGTGTGTGTCTGAGTGTGTGTGTCTGTGTGTGTCTCTGTGTGTCTATGTGTGTCTCTGAGTGTGTGTGTTACCTGGACAGGACCTGTGTGTGTCTCTGTGTGTGTCTGTGTGTCTCTGTGTGTGTGTCTCTGTGTGTCTGAGTGTGTGTGTTAACTGGACAGGACCTGTGTGTGTCTGTGTCTCTCTGTGTGTGTCTCTGAGTGTGTCTCTCTGTGTCTCTGTGTGTCTCTTGTGTGTCTCTGTGTCTGTGTGTCTCTGTGTCTCTGAGTGTGTCTCTCTGTGTCTGTGTGTCTCTGTGTTTCTGTGTGTGTGTCTCTCTGTGTCTCTGAGTGCCTGTGTGTGTCTCTGTGTGTGTGTGTCTCTGTGTGTCTCTCTGTGTCTCTGTGTCTCTGAGTGTGTCTCTGTGTGTGTGTCTCTGTGTCTCTGAGTGTCTCTCTGTGTCTCTGTGTGTGTGTCTCTGTGTCTCTGAGTGTCTGTGTGTGTCTGTGTGTGTGTGTGTCTCTGTGTGTCTCTCTGTGTCTCTGTGTCTCTGAGTGTGTCTCTGTGTGTGTGTCTCTGTGTCTCTGTGTGCGTCTCTGTGTCTCTGTGTGTGTGTCTCTGTGTGTCTCTGTGTCTCTGTGTGTGTCTCTCTGTGTCTCTGTGTCTCTGTGTGTGTCTCTCTGTGTCTCTGTGTCTCTGTGTTACCTGGACAGGACCTGTGTGAAGCACAGCTCAGCCTGCAGTAACCTGCCCAGGTGCTTCAAGCAGAGCCCCTTCAGCATCTGGACCAGACAGCTGTCATCTGGATGGAACTCTGATGGATCTGAGACGCGGCACAGTTAGTGATGTCACAGCAGGGGGTCACAAATCAATAGCGGTCATTGATGAGTCGGTGCTGAGCTCACTGGGGTCGCCGCGGAGCTGCTCCTCCGCCGTCTCTATGGTAACCAGGAGGGACTCGGTGCAGTCGGCTCGCTTCCCGACGATGGTGAACCCGTTCCAAACGTACATCATCTCCTACACAGACACAGGACATCCCATCATGCACTGCTGCAGACTCACGTATAAAAACGATGCAGCGCAGGATCGTGGGATACCAGAGCGGGGATGAGCAGCCTGACGGGGTTGGAGGTTTTGTAGCGCCGAGACTTCCTCACTGCAAACTTCTCCGTGGGGATGGACTTTCCTGCCAGGCGCTGCTTCAGCCCCTCCACCTGCCTGCACACACACACACAGACACACACAGACACACACAGACACACACAGGTGGAGTAACAATCGCCTGTCCATGGAAGACACCTGTGCTGTAAGGTGAGAGTCCGAGGCCGGCGGACCTGAACAGCTCCACGATGTCCTCCCCCGTCTTCTTCACCTCCTCCTCTGACATCATGCTCAAAATGGCCGCCTTCTGGTACACATAGATTGCCTGGAGGGAGACAAAGTCCTCGTTCAGAGCAGCTGGTGCAGACCACAGACCCCGTCAGATCAGGGTTCAGGTCTACCTTGGACCAGCGGCTCTCCTTGCACAGCAGGTCGGCGTAGTGATACGCCTGCTGCCACTCCTGCTGGTAGGAGTGAGTCCACATCAGCTCCCAGTAACACAGGTGGTGGATCTGCTTCCACTCCTGCTGGCTGCTGATACACTCCTCGTACCTGGCCCGGGCCTGACACACACACACAGACACACACAGTGAGCTGCTGAGGTCCACAGAACGTGAGGAGATCAGGACCCGGTGTTGGACACAGACCTTCTCAAAGTTCCCTCGCAGCGTGGCGATGCGGGCGGAGTAGAAGAGAATGATGGAGCCCTGACAGGACACATGGTCATTAAACGGTCTTTGGTCGAACTGCAGGGATGGTTGGGGACTTACTTTGGGGTATTTGTGTTGGTAGGGCTCCAGCAGGGCTTCAGCCTCCACCAGGTTCCCCTCTCCGGTACCTTGTGAAAGAAAACAGCTCCAAGTTTAATCCTGATCCATCGTTACATGTGTCCGACCTGCAGGGGCACTGACCCAGGATCAGCGAGACGTATGTGTGGTAGAAGAGCAGGGTCAGAGCGCAGAGGATGGAGCGCAGGCTGTGGCTGGAGGCCCCCTCACTCAGCTGAGCCAGCCCGAAGCTCTGCGGACAGACCACACCGTCAGCACCCCCAGACCACCACCCACCCAGCTACAACCAGAGGAGCTACTGACCCTGTTCCCTGAGAACCCGATGAACTCCAGCAACCTTAAAATCCTCTGAGGCAGCAGAGACAGCATCTGAAGGAGGAGCACAGAGAACCCGGTGAGCTCCACCCGCCTGGGACGACAGAGAACCCCAAACAAACCTCCCTGAAGAACCCACCAGGTTGAAGGACCCGATGCCCAGCTTGACTCCGCCCTCGAACTGTCTGAAGGCGTCAGACTGGTCCTGAGTCCCGTTCAGCACATTCTGGCAGTCCCTGAGGGACGACAGGGGACATGACGTCACAACAGGAAGTCCAACCTCAGTGAGGCGTGCGTCTGGAGACCTGCATCACCCTGTGGTGTCACTCACTTGTAGATTTGATAGCTCGTCCGGATCTTGATGCCTCCTTTGATGAAACTGATCATGTTCTCATCCTGAGGGACAAAGACAGCATTAGTACAACACAACGTTTAACATGAGCAGCATCTAGTGGCCACCACAGGAACTGCACCAGAGCCATGTTATTTATAGGGGTGACCTTCTGTCAGTGTACGGAGGCTGACCACAGCTCCTGTAGAGGGCGCTCTGCCGGAGCTGTGGTCAGAGCCCAGTATTGATCATGTGTCAGAGCTGAAATGGACAGACTGTGTCCTCCGGTCTCCCTCTGCATCAGGGTGGGGGTCTAACCTGAACGAAGGTCAGCGTGGCTTTCTGCAGCAGACACTCGGCGTAGCAGAGCTCTGCATGCATCTCCTCTGCAAACACACCAACACAGCACGGTTACATCCTGCAGCGTGTGATGGCGATCAGCCGTGTGTGTGTGTGTGTGTGTGTGGGTGTGTGTGTGTGTGCACGTACGCTCCTGCAGGTTGGACTGTTTGCTGATCAGACTGGACAGAGAGCCCACCACCGAGTTCCTCTTCCTGAACCTGCGGAGACAGCACAGACTTACTCTCTGCTGTCAGAGGGGATCGTGGGCCACGAACAGCTGGCCACAAAGCCCCGCCCCCTCACCGCTGACAGGTGTGTAACGCCTCCTTGATGGTTGCCATGGCAGTCTGGATGTCTCTGTGCTCGAAGGTCATGGTGGCCTGCATCACCAGGATGCTGCTGTAACCCAGGGCGTGGTACATACTGTCCCTCCACCTGCCAGAGCACCGCACCGTCAGCTAGCATCATAACACTTACAGAAACAACACACACACACACAGACACACACAGACACACACTGATGTGGTTACCATGGCTTCAGGAGGTCCAGGGCTTGAGAGAACTTGTTGTTGAGGACCAGGTTGAGAGCACACTGAGTTTCCTGGATGGCCGTCTGCAAGTCCATATGACAGGCACTGCACACACACACACACAGACACACACAGACACACACAGATCAGTGTGGGCCACACTCACTGGGACATGTGCAGCGTGTGTGTTCTTGTACTCACGCTGGTATCCGGTCGTAGGCATCTTCAAAGCAGTCCTGAAACACAAACACACTGATGAGTGTCTCTGTGTGTCTGTGTGTGTCTCTGTGTGTGTGTCTGTGTGTGTCTGAAGCTGAGTGTGTCTCTGTGTCTCAGTGTGTCTGTGTGTGTCGCTGCTCAGAGCTGCATCCTTCAGTGGCGCTGTGACCTTGAAGTCTGCGCCGCGGCTGTGGAACAGGACGGTCTGGTCTGGGGACTTCTTGTTAATCCCGACACAGTTCTGCTGTCGCCTGGTAACAGGCCGTCCGTACTTTACCTCTTTGAACCCACAGGTCTGCTTTCATCACATTCAGTTTGTGTCTGGAGCCTTCACAGACCCTACATTCCAGAGGAAGTACAGATTAGCCTCATTTCTAAATAATCCAGGTCCACTTTGTTCTAATTCCTCTTTTTAAATGCGGTTCCTGAATCTTGTCCCTGACATGCTGTAGACCCCCTGTGTCCTGAGGCTGTAAACAAGTGACTGTGATCCTCAGCCTAACGGGCTGCACTGTGTGGTCTGTGTGCGATCTGTGTGTGATTTGTGTGACAGTAAGTGCTGCCTCGTGCCAGCACTCTGTCTTCATCTCCATGTTTCCTAACAAGTCTTCGGGGGCGCCAACGATCCAACGCTGTTATTTATTTCTGCATCAGGACCTGAAGGCAGCAGCGCTGGATTCACTGACATCCAGTCCCTGCCGGCTCTGCCAGGTCTGCAGCTGCCATCAGGGACGGTTGGTTCTTACTTCTCCTTTCCAACAGGAAGTGGAGTCCCCACAGCAGCAGCAGCAGCAGCGACACTCACACCAGGTCCTCTGGAGCCTCGGCAGCAGGCTAATAATAGCAGCCCAGTGGCTTCTTACATAACAACATACAGCTGCAGTCACTCTGAGCTCGTCAGGCTGACTCTGCCTGCAGGCAGCAGCTATCGCGGCCTGTGGTCCAGACCTCAGCTCTGTGACCCGCCCAGACCAGGAACACAACCAGAGACAGGCACAGACTCACTGAGTCCCCTCAGACAGCCTGTGTTTACAGATCTTTCCCTTTCCACAGATCCATGACAGCTTTCCTGTCGCTGACCACACGATGCATTCAGGGACCCTCCTAAAGCTGCGTCTCCAGCAGTAAATAGAGCAGAGCTGTTGTAAACACATGTTTGTGCAGACGGCGGCTTCATAACCACCGTGTGAATCCGAACAGACGCTCCGTCTCTCCAGCAGATGCTCTCTGCTGACTCCGACTGTGTTTCACAGCATTCCTGCAGACTGAGCTCTGTATGAATGAATGCGGTCCAACCAGCCGGTTCACAGCACACGGACAACCTGTGCTGCTCGGGCTTTAATTACTGAATGCTGCCTGCTGCTGTGAGGTGCTGCCTCTGCCTCCTGAATTCTGTTCTTTGTTTTAGCAGCAGGATAAAAAAAAGAGTCAAGTGGAAAAAGACGACAGCCACACCGGAGTGTGAGGTTACAGGCAGGAGGAGACCGCTGCAGCTTTCTAATCAATTAGTCAAGACCTCCACACTGTGTCCTGTTACCAACACACAATCCAACCACCATGAGCAGCCCTGAACACCCCGCAGTCTGCAGCCAAAGACCTCTGAGCACGACGTGCAGAGGCGCTGCACCTCTGGAACCCTCTCAAGAACAAGTCCAAGAGTCCAGGTCCAGAGTCTATATGGACCATCAAGCCCAGGCCTTTCAAAGGCCCCAGCAATGTCAGACCCCAGACCGACTCAAAGAGTTTCCTGTTCCCTCCAAAGAACCACAAGAAAACTCAAAGAACCCACAGTGGGTCTTTGAGGTTCTCACACCAAACCTTCATAGACCTTTCAGCCACCATGACAGACTCTGCCTGGATCGTCTAAGCTCACAAGCCTTAATTAAAAGAACCTCAAATGGTTTTTCATGAAGACACATGCTCAAAGACGCGCTGAGAGCCCTGGAATCTGCTGAGCAATCTGCCGGACAGTCTGAGATCAGGATCACTCAAGCTCTGAAATGAAACCTGCAGACTGCAGCTGTGTCCCAGGTTAGAGGCAGATCCTTCAACAGATGCAGCCACCGTGAGGACAGCACCTCCAGGCTCAGACAGCACCTCCAGGCTCAGACCTGTGGACTACATGTCACAACATGCTGCTCCTGGTACTAGAGCAGAGCAGGCCATGTGGGGCGGCCCCTGATGGACGTAGACCCTGATCTGTAGGTCTGAAGGTGAAGCTGGACGAGGACTGAGCGGTCCTGGGTCAACAAAAGGTCACAGCAAACACAGCTGATGGGCTGACATGGGTTGTGTCCCTCATTGTCTCTGAGCGCTGGTGATAAGTGTCCACAGCTCGCCTGACATTCCTCAGAGCTCCGCAGAAGTCAGCTGAATTCCTCAGTAATGAGACGAGTCTGGTGGACGGAGGCTCACAGAGGAAGTGTTTGTGAGCGAGGATCAGGAGACGGACTGGTGAGGTGTGACGCACCCAGATCCAGCCCACGCCCCACACCTGACTGTCTGCAGGACACCAACCACAACAGTCCTGTAAAAAACCTTCAGCCATGCCCCTAAAGACCCTTAAAGACCCTTAAAGACCCCTCTCTAATCCAGCGTGACCTCCTTAAACAGCACATGATCATCCGAAAACCCCAACAAGGTCCAGGACCAGCTCTGATAAACCTGAAGTCTACAGCCTGGGGCACGCCCAGTTCAAACACTGCGCAGCAGGGCGTGTCAGGGTGGGACGACGGGCCTTTACTGGGAACAAAAGGGTTAAAAATGAACCCTTTACTTCATGTTAGCAGACTCTTCATGGCCTCCTTTGTGTTGGAGACGGCCGTGCTGGTTCCTCTTCTGTTTGGTTCACAGCATCCTGTGGCTGAAATCTGATCTATTATTTACATAACACACACACACAGACACACACAGACACACACACAGACACACACTGAGAGCACGACTACAGCTGACTACAGTCTGCAGATAAACACACCGATAAGGCAGCTGAGAAAATAAAAACACATGTTTACAGCAGTGATGCTGCAGGTGAGCACCGAGCGAACACTTCCTGTATCTGTGTCACATGGTCTCCTCCTTGGCCCCGCCCTTTTTAGCAGACCAGGTATTGATGGTCTGATTGGATTGATGTTGAACACTGTCACACATCTTCACACATCCTGACAAAGGTGTGTTTATTAGACGAGCCAATCTACTACCTGGCTAATTTTTGTGATGCTAAATGTAGCTGCTAGCTGTGTAAAAAAACATGGATGCTATATGCTCTGGCCCCGCCCACTGAGATGACAGGAAGTATGAACTGTGTGACATCTGACTCCACTGCAGCGCTTTAAACTGGTGAACTGTCCCTTTACACCTGTAAAGGTGCGAGTCCCCACTCATAAGAAGAACCAGTGATCAGATTACTTGCTGCCAGGTAAAATGGCGCAGGTTGCCATAGAAACACGTCATAGAACCTCAGTGTATGGATGCGATAGGAGCGGCTCCCACCTCCTCCTCCGCCGCCGCTCCGTTGCCTACGTGTGCCATGTCCGCTGCTGTGCTCTCAGGAGAACCACGCTCCCATTCTGTCCGACCCAGACCGCGTCCTTCAACCCGACCCGTCCGCTGATTATCCTCCAAGAACGGTCCCGGTTCGTCCGGTTAGTGCGGCAGTTTCGCTCCGCTCTGTCTTCCGTGAAGAGAACACACACATATATACACTGAACACACAGAGACACGCAGACACCGAGAAAACACACCTCCTGTTTCCTTTACTCCGCCCCCACAGAGGGAGAGAGAGGAGGGAGAGAGAGG
>NC_041025.1:25090337-25197870 GCF_900634625.1 Parambassis ranga | reverse complement strand
TGTTCAGGAGGGTTGCGCCCAAACTACGGTGTCCCGGGGGGCTCACTAAGTCTGGGTAAACTGTTACACGGCTGCCACCTAGTGGCCAAAATAAATACCTGCCTTACATATATATGTAGAGTATATATAGTGTGTGTGTATGAGAGGAAACTGTTAAATAGCTGCATTTCTTTTCTTTTATCTTGTTAATGAGGAGCTTCTGCAGCTTCTGATGAAAGCAGAGCTGATGAAGCTGCTTGGAGCAGAGCAGCAAAACCTCTTCAAGGAGCTCCAACAAGTCCAGCTGCCCTGCTCCAAAAATGACCTGGATGAAGCTCCATCAATGTGGAGCTGCATGGCTGCAAAGAGAAGGGAACAGGTGCAGAGCTCCACCAGCTTTGGTGTTATATTGCCACCTAGTGGAGTAGATATGAATAATTAACTACTCTGTTATTGGTACATGAATAAATATAATATAGAAGCCCGCACACATGCACCAGAAGTGATTGATGTAACATCTTAATGAGCAAAAATTAACATGAATTAATACATGTGTAAATCTCATTTTGTTATCAATTAAAATTAGAGGTTACAGTTGAGAACCTGCATGTAAAGCAACATTAATGATTAATTAACAGTAAAACTAACCATTTTTTATCCCTGATTAACATAATCAATCAAATCAAATGATCAAAGCCAAGCAAATCATTTATTTCAAGCAATACATATATGTCCAGCACACACAACAGAAAGAAACAAGTTCCAGAGGGAGGAAGCTAAGGAAAGCAGCATGAATGAATTCAGATACCATCTATTCTAAAAGGGAAACCTTGGAGATATTTGCTAAGTTATCTAAACAGCCTTAGTTTTTAGGATTTAGCTGTTTTGTTTCGCTCTCTCCAGTATAGTATGGGTGGTAATGCACCGGGGTAGGATGCCACTTGCCAATAAACTAGAAGAAGAAGAAGAAGAAGACAACAACATAAACGGCGAGCAAACTGGGTAGAAGTCCGGCCGCAGCTCAGGTCAAGATAAATACCTAATTTGCAAGTTAGCACCGTAATGTAATGGCGGATAGTTTATAATGACTGAAGTGTTGTCACTCGGCTAGTTAGCTGTGCAGAGAGTTAGCTTCTGTGTTTGGTGACTTGTATCGCGGGACACCGGGGACAACAATCTGGCCTTCTTGGACTGCACAGTACATATTGAGGAGGACAGGAGCCTCAATGTGGAAGTGTACAGGAAACCCACACACACGGACCAGTACCTGTTGTTTGATTCACACCACCCACTGGAACACAAACTGGGAGTCATCAGGACCCTGCAGCACAGAGCACAAACTGTACCCACCAGCTCAGAGGGGAAGAAGAAGGAGCAACACCACATCAGGAAGGCCCTGCAGACCTGTGGCTACCCCAAGTGGGCACTCATCAAAGCCACAAAAACAAGACCCCCCAACAACAAGAAGAAGGACGACACCAGGCGGAGGAAGAACATCTCCATTCCATATGTGTCAGGAGTATCAGAGAAACTCCGCAGGATCTTCAACAACCATCACATCCCGGTCCATTTCAAACCTATGACAACACTGAGACAGAGACTGGTTCACCTGAAGGATCAGACTCCCAGGGAGAAACACAGCAATGTGATATATGCAGTCCAGTGCAGTGAGGAATGCTCTGATCTGTACATTGGAGAAACTAAACAACCACTCCACAGAAGAATGGCTCAGCACAAGACTCAGCTGTTCACCTCCACCTCAAAGACAAAGGACACTCCTTTGAGGACAACAATGTCCACATTTTAGACAGGGAGGAAAGGTGGTTTGAAAGAGGAGTCAGGAAGCATCTATGTGAAGCTGGAAAAACCTTCCCTTAACAGAGGCAGTGGCTTCAGACATCATCTTTCTACCACATACAATGCAGTGATTCCATCCATTCCCAGGAAGTTTGCACAGACACACAGCAAGTGTTTGTTTATTTAAATTTTACCCAGACCCACCCACTGAGGTCTGCAACCACATATAAACCATGTTTCCCACCACCAGTCAGAACTGATGAAGCTGCTTGGATGAGCAGAGAAACGTCTTCAAGAAAACTCTACTCTGCTCTACGTATGATGACCTGGATGACTGAGAATCTTCATCAACATGATTATAATATGAAAATTAAAAACTACATATGTTCAACTAAGGATCTAACCCCCATCACAGGACACCAGCATGGTCATCACATGAGCAGACGACACAACAGTGGTGGGTTGATTAGGAATGGTGACGAGTCTGCACACAGAGAGGAAGCTGCAGGCGTCACAGACAGGAGCAAGCGAGAACAACCTCACTCCAAACATACGAAAAAATCTGATGGAGCTGTGTCACTGACATGCAGTGAGTGCATCTTCACAGACTCATGTAATAATGCAACAATAGCTTGATGTGTTTGAAATGAAACATTTACAAAGCTGATTATATGCATGTGATTATTACCCATTGGTTGTATAGAATTATACAGTCATCAGCAGTGTTCAGTTTCAATTGAAAGCTGGAAGCTTTGGACCTGAGGCTCCACAAAGAATGATACTCCATATGCTTCTTAGTTGTTTGTGTTTTACGGATAAAGGCTGAGCCAAAAGTCCAGATGCATCATTTTATATTCAAAACATTTGAGTTCCCTACCTGTTACCCCAGAAACCATCGCATCATTTCAAACTGGGGTTCAGTTTAAAAATGTGACTTGGGGCATCTAATTATTATTATTATGATTACCATTATTATAGGACAGAAGGGGGTCTGGGGGTGGTCCCCCAGAAGGTTTTTCATTTACTAGAAGCCATTTCCTGCATACTGGTGGATTTTAACAGGTTGTTAAACACCTGTGTTACATACAGAAGTAAACGCTTATTTTCCCATTCTGGAATCAGATCTACTAATTCCAGCCTGTAACCCTTCTCCTCATGTCCATCGCAGATATGGCAAACAACAGATCATCAGCCAAATAAAACCATCTACTGTACCTTTAAGTAGACAACTGCTTCCTCCCAGCGTTTTCTTTAAGTTGAGTCTAACCATCAATGTACCGTCACAGAGAGCTCCACCGTCTCTACAGTCCCTGGGTTTACACTTCATCTGGTCTCTGTATCACAAAGTCATTGCACTGCCTCCCGATTCATTTTCACATTGATTTTAAAATTCTCTTATTTGTTTTTAAATCCCTTCATGTCTGACATGCTCCAGCTCTACTGCCCTGCTCGCTGTCTCAGGTCAGCTGACCAGTCTCTCTTGGTCGTCCCAAAAACCCAGAGAAAACTCAGGGGGAACCGTTCCTTCTCTGTCGCGGCTCCTAAACTGTGGAACGAATTGCCTTTGCACCGTAGACAGATGGATTCTTTTATGGCTTTTAAGTCATCACTTAAAACACATCTTTTACTCTGGCTTTTAACTCTGAGTTGTTGACTTTTATTTGTTTTATTGCTCTTACACCTGACTGGTGTTTTTATTGTACTGTTGTATATTCCTGTGCTTTATCAAATTTAGACCTTATATTATTTCATTTTATTTTATTAGTAATTTATTCTACACTTGATAGGCTGTGTACAGCTCTTTGGCTGACCTTTGTTGTTTTTAAAAGTGCTCTATAAATAAAGATGGATTGGATCACGCAGAGTGGAGTTCGCCCCCAATACACACACACACACACACACACACACACACCACACACACACACACACACACACCACACACACGGCATGCTCGTAAATGTGCACGACTCTCTCTCTCCCTCTGTTGGTACTCACCACGAATCTGACTTCATGAAGAACTCTGTTGCTAAGATGTTAGCCTCCTCTGCAGCTGTGTTTCTTGTTCTTCCTCTCTGATGACAATATAACAATATATCAAAAATAAATACGAACGATGAAACATAAACATAAAGTCATATCTGCCCGCATCCTTTGCATAGACAGCCTGCTAGCAGACCCACCGACAGCTCGCCAGTAACATGCTAGCGGCCGCACCCCACTCCAGCTGCCACCAATAAAACAAACATTACTGGCATCACGTACTATTCAGACCCGCCAGATACCAAACTACGTACTTAACAAAAATACAACAGAGTAAAGGCGGTTTTAGCAGGCTTCATAAACCAACGGAAATCACTGGAGCACACAACCCAGCTTACCTTCAAGGTAGAACAGCGACACTGAACGTGAGCAGGCGCTTGTTCAGGAGGGTTGCGCCCAAACTACGGTGTCCCGGGGGGCTCACTAAGTCTGGGTAAACTGTTACACGGCTGCCACCTAGTGGCCAAAATAAATACCTGTCTTACATATATATGTAGAGTATATATAGTGTGTGTGTGTATGAGAGGAAACTGTTAAATAGCTGCATTTCTTTTCTTTTATCTTGTTAATGAGGAGCTTCTGCAGCTTCTGATGAAAGCAGAGCTGATGAAGCTGCTTGGAGCAGAGCAGCAAAACCTCTTCAAGGAGCTCCAACAAGTCCAGCTGCCCTGCTCCAAAAATGACCTGGATGAAGCTCCATCAATGTGGAGCTGCATGGCTGCAAAGAGAAGGGAACAGGTGCAGAGCTCCACCAGCTTTGGTGTTATATTGCCACCTAGTGGAGTAGATATGAATAATTAACTACTCTGTTATTGGTACATGAATAAATATAATATAGAAGCCCGCACACATGCACCAGAAGTGATTGATGTAACATCTTAATGAGCAAAAATTAACATGAATTAATACATGTGTAAATCTCATTTTGTTATCAATTAAAATTAGAGGTTACAGTTGAGAACCTGCATGTAAAGCAACATTAATGATTAATTAACAGTAAAACTAACCATTTTTTATCCCTGATTAACATAATCAATCAAATCAAATGATCAAAGCCAAGCAAATCATTTATTTCAAGCAATACATTTGTCTGTTTATGTTCAATAAATCCAACTCTATTCAGTTTACCATAAAATACCCCACAGATTTGAGACTCTGACACTGACATGTAAATGTTATCCATCCATTAATCAGTGTATCTACTACTTGGGAATGTACTTGGACCACAAACTGGACTTGGACACTGTTAGATAAAATAAGGTCAAGTAAACAAGGTCAAGTCAAGTTTTTTAATTTTATTTATAAAGCACATTTGAAAAAACAACTTTCATTGAACAAAGTGCTGTAGACAGGAGTCAGTCATGTATTAAAAAATTAAATTTATTAAAAGTAAAATAATAAAAGTACAGTAAACAAGATAAAACATGCATAAAAGTGGTAAAAGCCAAGGTGAACACTGTAAACTAAATGTGAGGCTATAAACTGACATGACAGACACACAATGACCAGAACAGAACATGAGTGGTGGTTGTTGAAAAAAAAAACAGGTTAAATTCAGAGACTTAGGTCTACTTCAGTATCTTCTGTGTGTCTTCTTTTTCTTCTTTCGTCCTGTCTGTCTTTCGCCTGTCTCCTTTCCACAATTATCCCCAATCTTCGGGTTGCCCAGGCTGTATTGGTCCTGGTGGTCTACGCTCTCGTTGTAGTCCCAGCCGTGCTGGTAGTCTGCGTATTCCTGGTCGCTTAGGTTGTCCGGGTCTAGGGTGCCCTGCTCGTGTATGCGGAACAGCCAGTCCAATCTCTTATCTGGTGTCTCTGCAACACGTTCTCTTTTTGGAGGTTCCTGTAATTTTACCCATTTTGGCAGAAAGATGTCTACCAGCTGTTCGGGGTCCAACGGTCTGTACTTGTCCCTGCTCTTGGACAGCTGGTTGCAGGGATCCTTGCTCTCAGCAATCAGGTCGCTGCCATGTTGCTTGAGCTCCTCTGGTTCTTTTGCTTCCTGCTCACATTTCAGCTGATCTTGTAAGGAGGACCTGTCCTCTGACAGTTGGCTGATCTTACTGTCCTTCTCCTGGACGGTCTTGTTGGCCTTCTGTAGGTCACTCCTCAGAGTGCAGACCTCGTTGGCCAGCTCCTCACACTTGGAAGAACACTGGGCATGTTCTTCGGCAGCCTTTCTGAGGTTTTCATTTTCTTTTCTGAGCTGGTCACACTTTACCCTTAACTCTAGAGCCTCTTTTTGCTGAAGAGTCAGAGACTGCTGTAAACTTTTCTGCGTTTGCTCAAATTCCAGCTCTCCCTCCTCCAACTGTCTGAACTTGGCCTTGCTCTTGGCCAGTTCGTTGCAGACATGATTGTTTTCAGCAAACAGGTCAGTGATGACATTCTCCTTACTAACCAGCTCTGATTGAATTTCACTGTTACGTTTCTCGAGCTCATCAAGGTGTTTCTCAGTGCTTTCTCTTGATTCCTGCTCACGTTTCAGCTGATCTTGTAAGGAGGACCTGTCCTCTGACAGTTGGCTGATCTTACTGTCCTTCTCCTGGACGGTCTTTTTGGCCTTCTCTAGGTCACTTCTCAGAGTGCAGAGCTCGTTGGCCAGCTCCTCACACTTGAAGAACACAGGGCATGTTCTTCGGCAGCCTTTCTGAGATTTTCATTTTCGTTTGTGAGGACGGTCCCGTTGGCCTTTTCCAGTCCAGTGATCAAGCCGTCTGATTTCACAATAAACTGCTTCACCGTTTGTCCTTTCTTCTCGCGCTTCTCACGTTCTTGGCACTCTTTCTTCTCGCGCTTCTCTCGTTCTTTGCGCTCTTTCTTCTCGCGCTTCTCTCGTTCTTGGCGCTCTTTCTTCTCGCGCTTCTCACGTCTTGGCGCTTTCTTCTCGCGCTTCTCACGTTCTGGCGCTCTTCTCGGCTTTCGTTCTTGCGCTCTTTCTTCTCGCGCTTCTCTCGTTCTTGGCGCTCTTTCTTCTCGTGCTTCTCTCGTTCTTGGCGCTCTTTCTTCTCGCGCTTCTCTTCTTGTTTTCTGCCTGAAGGCATCAGTTTGGACATCCATCCATCCATCTTCTGTTAACCCGCTTGTCCTGCAGTGGAGGGTCACGGGGGGCTGGAGCCTAGCCTAGCTAGCTTTGGGTGAGAGGCGGGGTATACCCTGTGAGGACACGACACACCCTGGATGGGAAACATTGGAGATGCATTAGGAAGGGGACAGAGACAGTTGAATGGCTGAAATCGGTCAATGTATGCTGAAGATACGCTGCGCCAAAAAACTACACACCAAGCAGTTGTTCAGAGGGTGCAACCCCCATTAAAATACATGGGATCTGCCCTGAGAGGAGTAACAGGAGGCTGACACACCCCTCTCTCCAACATTAATTAGGCTTAATTAGGCAGGCAGAGCGGTTACCGTGGTGACAAGCTGACACACAGAGGCATACAAAGCTCTGAATTGCTATGATTCTCCAGCAAAGCAAAGCAAGCATGTTTCAGCTGCAGCAATCAAACTTGCATTTTCTTCAGGAAATGCACTCTTCTAGTTTTTTGAAAAAAACTTGAGGTTGACCCGGAATGTCCTCTGTGAGATGAACATTTTGATAGCTGAATGGCTGAAATCGGTCAATGTATGCTGAAGATACGCTGCTGTAAAAGGCTCCTGAAGGAAATGCAAGTTTGATTGCAGAAGCTGAAGCATTGCTTTGAAAGCTTATCTGAATGATTGCTTTGAACTCTAAAAGTATGAAAAAACACATCTAAATGCATATGAATAGAAGCTGGATGGCAGAACAAGGGCTGAATTCCTCTGAACACAAGCTGAAGCAGTCATAAAAGCAGCCGAATTAACCTGAACAGCAGCTGGATAATTGCTTTGAACAGCAGGTGAATTGTCTGATCTTGGAATAATAGCTGAGGCTTAGGGAGACTAAACGATTTTGATGTGGGCATGTAGCAAACAGCTCCATAGCGATGAATATGGCAGATATCATGTGTAATGATTGATAAAGAAGTAGCCGTAATACTAGTGATACTATACAGCTGAAGGATGATCAATATGACACATATAATGCTTAAAGTCTGATAAAGACTACAAATATGGCTGCTTTGTATGCTTCTTGACAGCCTGTCACCATGGTAACCGCTCTGCCTGCCTAATTAAGCCTAATTAATGTTGGAGAGAGAGGTGTGTCAGCCTCCTGTTACTCCTCTCAGGGCAGATCCCATGTATTTTAATAGGGGTTGCACCCTCTGAACAACTGCTTGGTGTGTCCAAACCAAAACACTCAACAATTTAAAAACCGTGAGCATCACAAGTGTTTGCTCTACAAATGTCTGCAATTTCATGTTGATCCTGTAAAAGATGTGGAAATGGCAGCGAGTTAGAAAATAGGTTTGCTCTGGTCCAGTCACTTCACCATGAATGAGCAAAAAGACCGGCACTCTCCCCGAACAGCTGGCTCTACAGGCAAAACAGTTTGGTTTAACGTCACCAGGAGCTCTACCGTCTCTACAGTCCCTGGGTTTACACTTCTCTGGTCTCTCTATCACGCGGAATGGAGTTCGCCCTTACACACTTACACACACACACGGCATGTGCATAAATGCGCACAACTCTCTCTTTAAATAAACATGAAGAAGTTGCACTTATCACTCACTACTGTTGGTACTCACCACGAATCTGACTGTATGAAGAAATGTGTAAAAGATGTTAGCCTCCTCTGCAGCTGTGTTTCGTTCTTCCTCTCTGATCCTTCTCTTCTCCGAGTTTAGTCCAGTAATCAGTTTGATTATTTTCCTTTGCACTTTAGGCAGGTTCGTTTCCACGAACTCTCCAAAATCTCCTGCTGTGTCTCTCCTTGAAACTGTCCACCAACACCTTTATTGCACAAAGGTGTACCTTTATATAACTTTGGTATGCCTTTGATCTCTGAGTCATCAAAGGTACCCCTGTCAGCCTGTCACCACGGTAACAGCCCTGCCTGCCTGTATCCATGGCAACCTGAATGTTTCTCAACTGCCCCTAACTGCAGCTCTCTCTGTCCCCCTCCTAATGCATTTCTGATGTAAAAACACCCTCTAAACAACTGCTGCTTTTGTCCAAACCGAAGCCTTCAGACAAAAAGTATGGACACAGCCAGAATCACAAGATGTTGCTCTACAACACAGTATATGCGATGTGGACATGTAGCAAACAGCTCCATAGCAATGAATATGGCAGATATCATGCGTAACGATTGATAAAGAAGCAGCCAAATACTATACAGCTGAAGGATGATCAATATGACAGATATAATGCTTAAAGTCTGATAAAGACTACAAATATGGCTGCCAAATGCAGCCAAATGCCATATGGTTGCCAAATATGGTAACAGCTCTGCCTGCCTCATTAAGCTAAATTAATGTTATTTTTTTCAAAAGACTATAGTTTTTCAAATATTAAGCAGTTTCTGTGTCATTTTTAACATGGGAGTCTATGAGAGAGCCCTTCAACCAGGGTCATCTGCCAAATTTCTCTCCTCCTACAAATTTCAAGCTTCACACGTATAGACTTAGCCTGCCTGTGTACGTCATCTCCCCAGTTGTGTTGTTTTAGTATTGGTTGTGTAGTGTTAGCTGTGTTTTTGCCATCGTTCGTTGTTTTCCACACAGGTGTTGGTGTGTTTATAGATGTCTTACTATGGACATATATGTGATGTCACTCCGATGATCTCATCCATGATATGTTACTGTGAAATATGATTGTGCTTGTGCCTGCTCTAAGATGTGTGTGTGTATTCTGAGAAGCTGTGTCTGTTGGATAACAGAGGGTATAAGACCGCAGGCTGGTTGGAGGCTCATGTTTCCAGAACCAGAACCTGAGCCTATAATGTTTGTAGCAGGTTAGTAGCTCTGCACTTGGTCCACATACACCTGGCCGTGGTCATCGTGGTGATAAGGCAGGTGATGGGGGTCTATGTAAGCTCCAACCTGGTCATTGTAGGCGTAGTTCAGCTCCCCCAGGTCATCGGTGGGGGCGTGGTCTCTGCCAGCCAGCAGATCGGTCCGTTTCAGAGCGCGGCCTTCTCCAAATGCACGGTACAGATACACCACCATGACGAACAGCACCACCTGCAGAGAGGCGGAAACACTCAGTGTGATGGAGCTAGAGTAACATAAGGTTACCATCCAGACTCACTGTATGAGACAGCGTCTAGTGGACACTGGAGGAAATGCAGTTTGTGCTGCTTGGTCTCAGTACCTACCTCAGTACCTCATCTACTAACAGATACAGAGCTGCGCTGATCTTCCTTCTTCTTCACCCTTAATAAATATTTATGTCATATAACCACAAACAGGCAGCCATGTTGATTCAAAACCATCCAATCAGAAGCAGACAGGAAGTGCTGACACGTCAAAGTGATCTGCTGGTGACTCAGTGAAGACACATAAAAACCCTCAGACTGTGACAAAGGTGTGTTTGCACCCTCTGCAGGCAGTGCAGTGTTACTACCTGCAGTAACTGCAGGGCGACGTCCATGGCGATGATGGTCAGGGAGTTCTCCTGCAGCCAATCACTGAACGTCTGACTGCAGCCCTGAAAACCACAAACCCAGCAGCATCATGGGTAAAACATCACATCACACCAGCGATATGAAACACAGCAGGTTTAGAGCCGCCGGCGCCCCCTCAGGAGCGAGCTCGTGCCGCTCCCTTGGCCAATCAGAGTGAGGTTCAGCAGCTCGGAGCACCAGGAAGAGTTGACGCTGCGCTGAAACGAGTGAAAGCAGGAACACGGAAGCACGTCTGGACTCGTCAGGTTCAGGCTCTGGATGTAGGTGTTGCTCAGCCAATCAGCAGCACCGGTTCTGCCACAGCAGCCGCCCTGTGAGTCAGTCACAGTGTCGGTGTGTGTTTTAGTGTGTGTCAGTGTGTGTGTGTGTCTGTGTGTGTGTGTGTGTCTGTGTGTGTGTGCGTGTGTCTGTGTCAGTGTGTGTGTATATGTGTGTCAGTGTGTGTGTCTGTGTGTCAGTGTGTGCCAGTGTCTGTGTAATAATAGCACAGGGTACCAGCAGGGGGCAGCACTAAGAAACAAAACTGGATTTTATTTCTCACAGTGTTCTTTCAAGAAACCCACCACACATCAGCCGAGGGACACAGGTAAAAAACACCTGACTGAGCCCTGGATGTGGTCGCAGCATTTTCCCACGTGACCTGAATGCAGCATCAGACGTTACGCTGACTCACCGTCAGCAGTAGGAACCTGATCTCACAGGTCGCTGCCACGCTGACCGCCAACACCACCGATCACCAGCAGGCCCACGGACACCACCTGCACCTCCTCTGCACACACAGAGACACAGAGACAGAGACACACACACAGAGACAGACAGACACACACACACAGTGTCATTGAGCTATGCTAACAGTTCCCCCTTGTTTACAGTCTTTGTGCTAAGCTAGGCTAAAGCAGCGTCCTCTTTGTAAATGTTGGGCTGATCCTTTAAAGCTGCAGTCTTTACCGGAGGGGAGGGAGTTCAGGAAGCTTCCTCTGTCGAACAGGATCCAGATCGCACAGCCGGCCGCACTCAGACCCACAAACTACAGAGGTCAAAGGTCAAGACAAGGCTCTGAGCATCATCACTGTTCAGACTGTGCTTTACTGTTAAAGTGAACATCTATTCCTACTGTTGGCTTCAAAGAGGAAACTACTAAATAAACCAGCTGACATCAGCAATTCAAAACAAACGAAAAGAAACAGAAAAAGAACACATTGAAAATGTATCCGTGATGATCAGAAGGACTCTGACTGATTAATCCAGAGGAATCTTTTCTCAGACCTCCTGGATGAAAAAGGCCTCTGAGCTTATTGAAGGATGTGAAGATGGACTCACCAGAAACACGGTGTTAAAGACTGCCAAGCAGAACTTCAGCAGCTCCACCTTCACCTCCAGCTTCTCCTCCACCTTCATCTCCACAGGCAGCAGACCACGGTCCGTTCAGGTCCCTCCGTCTGACCCTCAGAGGACCGACACTGCAAACGCCTGCGATCAGAGTTCACTTCCTCATTGTCTGTAAACATTAAACTGGTCTCAGAGTCTCCAAGGAGACGCGGCACACACGTCCATCACATAAGGCCATGTTGTAGGACAGGACCTGGACTCTCTGACAGAGGTGTGCCAGAGGAGGACGTGGTCCAAAATAAAGACTATACTGGACTGTCCCTCTCACCCGCTCCACACTGTGCTGACCAGCTACAGGAGCTCGTTCAGCAGCAGACTCCGACTCCCACGATGCACCACTGAGAGACACAGGAAGTCATTCCTGCCTGTCAATCAAACTACTGAACTCTGAACTGTGACAGTCACTCAGACACTGTACATTCATACTGGTACATTCATGTCCTGCTCTTTACTATGTAAAGGTTTTTATACAGTAGTAAATATGTGTCTTCTTCTTTAGATACAACTCAGGGATTTAAATGCTGTCTAGGTATTTAGATTATTATATATTTCTATTTCAAACTTCAATTTATCTTTGATTTCTTTGTCTGTAACAAAAAAGAATTTCCCCTCAGGGATAAATAAAGGAATTCTGATTCTGATACTTGCAGCTATTTGACAATACCAACACGCGGCCACCAGAGGGCACTGATGAAGCCAAATATAGAGAAAAAACATGGAATTCTTTAAAAAGAAGAAGAGACAAATGCACCAAAATGTTGTTCTTAGGAAACTCCCCCAGCAGTATTTATAGGACAGATGTGAATCAGACAACCCACATAAACTGTTTTAAAGTCTGCAGGCCATTTGAATTTGAATATGAACAAAGAAGATTTGACAAAGAGGATGCTACATCTTCCTCCTGTGTTGCACAGAGGGGGAAATATCTGATCTCCAATGCTACACATCTCATTACACATGCACCATGATGACATCATGTGTGGACACTACCATTCAAAAGTTTGGGGTCACCGAGCCACTTCTAGAGCTTCTCTGATCAGCATTACTCAGCTGTGCTAACATCATCTCACAGCACTGTTCTAATCATCAATTAGCCTTTTTAACACAATCGGCTAACACAATGCACCATTAGGACGACGCTTGTGCCAAAATCTGATCGTGTGCGATTAATCGTCAGAAAAATTGTCACCGATTACTATATTTACCACTCATCAATTACTGCAATTAGTGCCTCGTCATGATGATGCATTTTTGTGTGACGTACTCTCCCCTGCAAGTGCACACATGTAAGCCCACAATAATAAATCACAATAATGGCAGAAGGCGGTGGTGTTCAGTTAAATGACGCGGAGCAGGACATTCTAACAGAGGTTCAACGTCTGTCACCATAAGCTGGAGCACGAAGAAAGGCGAAGAAAGCGTGACGAGGTCACAACGCCAGCTACAGCGAGGCCTCCTCCAGCAGATATTGGAAAGAATTCCAGTCGGCCGAGAATCCGCGACATGTTTAGTATTATGCTCCTTACAACCAACCTAACGTAACGCAGGTTGATTTGCACAAACACACAGTTACATGTGAAATTGTCCAGTTTGTTTGTTTTTTCTGCTGCTGTTCTACAGTATGAGTGAAAACATGCACTAGTGTGGGACGTATTCCAGCCACAGGTTAGCAGGTCTGTTTGCACAGACATTTTTTTAACCTTAAATAATCACTGATGTGTAATCATTATCAGCTAAATGCCATAAATAATCGTGACTCATTCTTTGGCCAATATCGCCCAAACCTAATTACAACACAGGAGTGATGGCTGCTGGAAGTGCCTCTGTTCACCTTTGTATATATTCCATTAAATAACAATACAATATATTATATATATATATATATATATTTATATACAAAAACATACCTGTTAACACTGGTACACTCTGCTCACTCACAGCACCCTGCTGCAGCTCAGCACACACCCGCAGAAAACACACACACAAAATGAACACATGCCACAACCTTCTCAACTACATGACCGCACACAGACACATCACAGCATGACCCGCTGCTCTCTAACAGCCCATTTACCACACCGACAGGAAACACCTCGTAGGACCTTCAGGAACAAAACACAACGTCAAAGACAACACACAACACCGTCTCATTAATCACATAAACTACACACACACACAACAGTTACACAACACCTGCATCCGCACATGCCTGTCGCTCTGGTTGACAGGCAGCAGCCTCAGCTCCTGTCAAACCAACCAAACACTATCAGTTTATAACACATCACAACGTGTCATCACCAACAAACAGGATCACTGGTCCCACTCCAACAGGACCCGTCACAACAACACTACACAACTCCACATCACAATGTTTCTCTTTCGTCCTCTGGTTCTACTTGAAACATGAACAGTATCATTCACTGACATGGACCCATTTGGCCCGTTGCTTGTCTGAACTGACCCGGTGCGTCCAGGTGCCGATGTTGCTCTGTATGACACAGGTGCAGCAACGTGCTGACGGGCCTCCCTCACCAGGAACCTCTCTGAGCTCCTCCGGTACCTCTTACTGGAACGCTTCCTAGCTTCTATACAGCTGCTTCTGATGGGTCACAGGCCCAGACAGCAGCTCGGCATAAATCCAGCCTGCAGACACATGCAGACACACAAATGTCTACAACTACACAGCTACATTACACTCACTCACCAACCGCCGACTGTGTTGTACATATGAAATCTCCGCCTTCGTTCACACTGCAAACCTCTGGCTGGCCTTCATCACACAAACACCACTCAACACATTAGCCAGAGACTCTTTTCATCCCATGTGTCACAGCCAGTGGTTAGGCCCTTTGTTTGGAGGAGGTTTGTGACAAAAAAATAATTTTCTCACCAAAAAAGAAATTCAAAATAAGAACTAATCAAATCAAATCACGGCAACAAAACCGGATCTCTCCTCCTGCCTTCCTCCTCCTGCACACACCTCGCCCCGCCTGTCTGCAGGTGTTTTAGAGCTGATTGCCAGGGAGGAGCCATCCATTCATTCTATACAATCCGTACATTCTATCCATAAAAACAATTCAAATCATAATCTAATCAGTAGCAACATAAACTCTGATTGTCAACATATTTACGTCTATTCAAAATTCATCTGGCTCCATGCGTAATGAACACACAGTGACCCGACTCACTGCTTCCCTCTCCACACACACACACAGACAACTGCACACTTCTTCAAATTCTTTATGACTCATCACATGAGCTTCTAAGACCTTTGGACATTTATTAAACAACTACCTAACCTCACAAACTATTTGTGAATGGGAAATATTTAGCAACACAACACACTGACACTGACAAACCATGACCTGAGGGTCAGCTGCTGTGTCCTGACACTGGCTGTCGAGCTTCTGTTATCATCACACACAGGGCCTGTGGCATAAACACAACAACAACAACACATTAACTGTGGGACTTCAGGACGACATTTCTACTCTGTTACACAACATACTCAAACCGCACATACCTGCATCACTGCTGATTCACTCTACACTTCATTCAGCTGGATCATCTTCTGCTCCAGGACCTACACAAAAAACACATTCAACTCATTTCCACTATTTTAATATTGCAATTTAAATACTGCTAACAGTGTCAGCTACCTCAAAGCACGTCTAACAGCAACAGTAACATTACAGCAGCTCAGCTATGCTAAAACATGTCCTGTGCTGAGGCCACGTCAGCCTCTACACACTATGTTTAAGGCTGCCTGAAGCTGTACTGCTGCTTTGGTCCGGTCTGTCTGAGGCAGACCATCACACTGATTCAACTATCTAAGTAACTATCTAAGTAACTAACTAACAACAAGACATTTATACTCAGTTCAAAGGGAAGCAGGCAGAATTAGACCAGCAGGGGGCAGTATGAGAGAAGAAAGATGCATTAAAAGACTCAGACTTGGACACACTGGGTTAAACAAACACTGAAACGAACAGGTAAACATACATCAGGGCTCTGGAGGATTGTACTGAAGAAGAAACAGTCCCTCATGTGTTCTGCATATGTCCAGCACACACAACAGAAAGAAACAAGTTCCAGAGGGAGGAAGCTAAGGAAAGCAGCATGAATGAATTCAGATACCATCTATTCTAAAAGGGAAACCTTGGAGATATTTGCTAAGTTATCTAAACAGGCTTAGTTTTTAGGATTTAGCTGTTTTGTTTCGCTCTCTCCACTCAGGCCCACACTGCAGTATAGTATGGGTGGTAATGCACCGGGGTAGGATGCCACTTGCCAATAAACTAGAAGAAGAAGAAGAAGAAGACAACAACATAAACGGCGAGCAAACTGGGTAGAAGTCCGGCCGCAGCTCAGGTCAAGATAAATACCTAATTTGCAAGTTAGCACCGTAATGTAATGGCGGATAGTTTATAATGACTGAAGTGTTGTCACTCGGCTAGTTAGCTGTGCAGAGAGTTAGCTTCTGTGTTTGGTGACTTGTATCGCGGGACACCGGGGACAACAATCTGGCCTTCTTGGACTGCACAGTACATATTGAGGAGGACAGGAGCCTCAATGTGGAAGTGTACAGGAAACCCACACACACGGACCAGTACCTGTTGTTTGATTCACACCACCCACTGGAACACAAACTGGGAGTCATCAGGACCCTGCAGCACAGAGCACAAACTGTACCCACCAGCTCAGAGGGGAAGAAGAAGGAGCAACACCACATCAGGAAGGCCCTGCAGACCTGTGGCTACCCCAAGTGGGCACTCATCAAAGCCACAAAAACAAGACCCCCCAACAACAAGAAGAAGGACGACACCAGGCGGAGGAAGAACATCTCCATTCCATATGTGTCAGGAGTATCAGAGAAACTCCGCAGGATCTTCAACAACCATCACATCCCGGTCCATTTCAAACCTATGACAACACTGAGACAGAGACTGGTTCACCTGAAGGATCAGACTCCCAGGGAGAAACACAGCAATGTGATATATGCAGTCCAGTGCAGTGAGGAATGCTCTGATCTGTACATTGGAGAAACTAAACAACCACTCCACAGAAGAATGGCTCAGCACAAGACTCAGCTGTTCACCTCCACCTCAAAGACAAAGGACACTCCTTTGAGGACAACAATGTCCACATTTTAGACAGGGAGGAAAGGTGGTTTGAAAGAGGAGTCAGGAAGCATCTATGTGAAGCTGGAAGAACCTTCCCTTAACAGAGGCAGTGGCTTCAGACATCATCTTTCTACCACATACAATGCAGTGATTCCATCCATTCCCAGGAAGTTTGCACAGACACACAGCAAGTGTTTGTTTATTTAAATTTTACCCAGACCCACCCACTGAGGTCTGCAACCACATATAAACCATGTTTCCCACCACCAGTCAGAACTGATGAAGCTGCTTGGATGAGCAGAGAAACGTCTTCAAGAAAACTCTACTCTGCTCTACGTATGATGACCTGGATGACTGAGAATCTTCATCAACATGATTATAATATGAAAATTAAAAACTACATATGTTCAACCTTTAAGGATCTACACCCCATCACAGGACACCAGCATGGTCATCACATGAGCAGACGACACAACAGTGGTGGGGTTGATTAGGAATGGTGACGAGTCTGCACACAGAGAGGAGCTGCAGGCGCTCACAGACAGGAGCAGCGAGAACAACCTCACTCCAAACATAAGAAAAAATCTGATAGGAGCTGTGTCACTGACATGCAGTGAGTGCATCTTCACAGACTCATGTAATAATGCAACAATAGCTTGATGTGTTGAAATTAAACATTTACAAAGCTGATTATTATGCATGTGATTATTAACCCATTGGTTGTATAGAATTATACAGTCATCAGCAGTGTTCAGTTTCAATTGAAAAGCTGGAAGCTTTGGACCTGAGGCTCCACAAAGAATGATACTCCATATGCTTCTTAGTTGTTTGTGTTTTACGGATAAAGGCTGAGCCAAAAGTCCAGATGCATCATTTTATATTCAAAACATTTGAGTTCCCTACCTGTTACCCCAGAAACCATCGCATCATTTCAAACTGGGGTTCCAGTTTAAAAATGTGACTTGGGGCATCTAATTATTATTATTATGATTACCATTATTATAGGACAGAAGGGGGTCTGGGGGTGGTCCCCCAGAAAGTTTTTCATTTACTAGAAGCCATTTCCTGCATACTGGTGGATTTTAACAGGTTGTTAAACACCTGTGTTACATACAGAAGTAAACGCTTATTTTCCCATTCTGGAATCAGATCTACTAATTCCAGCCTGTAACCCTTCTCCTCATGTCCATCGCAGATATGGCAAACAACAGATCATCAGCCAAATAAAACCATCTACTGTACCTTTAAGTAGACAACTGCTTCCTCCCAGCGTTTTCTTTAAGTTGAGTCTAACCATCAATGTACCGTCACAGAGAGCTCCACCGTCTCTACAGTCCCTGGGTTTACACTTCATCTGGTCTCTGTATCACAAAGTCATTGCACTGCCTCCCGATTCATTTTCACATTGATTTTAAAATTCTCTTATTTGTTTTTAAATCCCTTCATGCCTGACATGCTCCAGCTCTACTGCCCTGCTCGCTGTCTCAGGTCAGCTGACCAGTCTCTCTTGGTCGTCCCAAAAACCCAGAGAAAACTCAGGGGGAACCGTTCCTTCTCTGTCGCGGCTCCTAAACTGTGGAACGAATTGCCTTTGCACCGTAGACAGATGGATTCTTTTATGGCTTTTAAGTCATCACTTAAAACACATCTTTTTACTCTGGCTTTTAACTCTGAGTTGTTGACTTTTATTTGTTTTATTGCTCTTACACCTGACTGGTGTTTTTATTGTACTGTTGTATATTCCTGTGCTTTATCAAATTTAGACTTTATATTATTTCATTTTATTTTATTTATTAGTAATTTATTCTACACTCTATAGGCTGTGTACAGCTCTTTGGCTGACCTTTGTTGTTTTTAAAAGTGCTCTATAAATAAAGATGGATTGGATCACGCAGAGTGGAGTTCGCCCCAATACACACACACACACACACACACACACACACACACACACACACACACACACACACACACACACACACACACACACACGGCATGCTCGTAAATGTGCACGACTCTCTCTCTCCCTCTCTGTTGGTACTCACCACGAATCTGACTTCATGAAGAACTCTGTTGCTAAGATGTTAGCCTCCTCTGCAGCTGTGTTTTTGTTCTTCCTCTCTGATGACAATATAACAATATATCAAAAATAAATACGAACGATGAAACATAAACATAAAGTCATATCTGCCCGCATCCTTTGCATAGACAGCCTGCTAGCAGACCCACCGACAGCTCGCCAGTAACATGCTAGCGGCCGCACCCCACTCCAGCTGCCACCAATAAAACAAACATTACTGGCATCACGTACTATTCAGACCCGCCAGATACCAAACTACGTACTTAACAAAAATACAACAGAGTAAAGGCGGTTTTAGCTTCATAAACCAACGAAAATCACTGGAGCACACAACCCAGCTTACCTTCAAGGTAGAACAGCGACACTGAACGTGAGCAGGCGCTTGTTCAGGAGGGTTGCGCCCAAACTACGGTGTCCCGGGGGGCTCACTAAGTCTGGGTAAACTGTTACACGGCTGCCACCTAGTGGCCAAAATAAACACCTGTCTTACATATATATGTAGAGTATATATAGTGTGTGTGTGTATGAGAGGAAACTGTTAAATAGCTGCATTTCTTTTCTTTTATCTTGTTAATGAGGAGCTTCTGCAGCTTCTGATGAAAGCAGAGCTGATGAAGCTGCTTGGAGCAGAGCAGCAAAACCTCTTCAAGGAGCTCCAACAAGTCCAGCTGCCCTGCTCCAAAAATGACCTGGATGAAGCTCCATCAATGTGGAGCTGCATGGCTGCAAAGAGAAGGGAACAGGTGCAGAGCTCCACCAGCTTTGGTGTTATATTGCCACCTAGTGGAGTAGATATGAATAATTAACTACTCTGTTATTGGTACATGAATAAATATAATATAGAAGCCCGCACACATGCACCAGAAGTGATTGATGTAACATCTTAATGAGCAAAAATTAACATGAATTAATACATGTGTAAATCTCATTTTGTTATCAATTAAAATTAGAGGTTACAGTTGAGAACCTGCATGTAAAGCAACATTAATGATTAATTAACAGTAAAACTAACCATTTTTTATCCCTGATTAACATAATCAATCAAATCAAATGATCAAAGCCAAGCAAATCATTTATTTCAAGCAATACATTTGTCTGTTTATGTTCAATAAATCCAACTCTATTCAGTTTACCATAAAATACCCCACAGATTTGAGACTCTGACACTGACATGTAAATGTTATCCATCCATTAATCAGTGTATCTACTACTTGGGAATGTACTTGGACCACAAACTGGACTTGGACACTGTTAGATAAAATAAGGTCAAGTAAACAAGGTCAAGTCAAGTTTTTTAATTTTATTTATAAAGCACATTTGAAAAAACAACTTTCATTGAACAAAGTGCTGTAGACAGGAGTCAGTCATGTATTAAAAAATTAAATTTATTAAAAGTAAAATAATAAAAGTACAGTAAACAAGATAAAACATGCATAAAAGTGGTAAAAGCCAAGGTGAACAATGTAAACTAAATGTGAGGCTATAAACTGACATGACAGACACACAATGACCAGAACAGAACATGAGTGGTGGTTGTTGAAAAAAAAAACAGGTTAAATTCAGAGACTTAGGTCTACTTCAGTATCTTCTGTGTGTCTTCTTTTTCTTCTTTCGTCCTGTCTGTCTTTCGCCTGTCTCCTTTCCACAACTATCCCCAATCTTCGGGTTGCCCAGGCTGTATTGGTCCTGGTGGTCTACACTCTCGTTGTAGTCCCAGCCGTGCTGGTAGTCTGCGTATTCCTGGTCGCTTAGGTTGTCCGGGTCTAGGGTGCCCTGCTCGTGTATGCGGAACAGCCAGTCCAATCTCTTATCTGGTGTCTCTGCAACACGTTCTCTTTTTGGAGGTTCCTGTAATTTTACCCATTTTGGCAGAAAGATGTCTACCAGCTGTTCGGGGTCCAACGGTCTGTACTTGTCCCTGCTCTTGGACAGCTGGTTGCAGGGATCCTTGCTCTCAGCAATCAGGTCGCTGCCATGTTGCTTGAGCTCCTCTGGTTCTTTTGCTTCCTGCTCACATTTCAGCTGATCTTGTAAGGAGGACCTGTCCTCTGACAGTTGGCTGATCTTACTGTCCTTCTCCTGGACGGTCTTGTTGGCCTTCTGTAGGTCACTCCTCAGAGTGCAGACCTCGTTGGCCAGCTCCTCACACTTGGAAGAACACTGGGCATGTTCTTCGGCAGCCTTTCTGAGGTTTTCATTTTCTTTTCTGAGCTGGTCACACTTTACCCTTAACTCTAGAGCCTCTTTTTGCTGAAGAGTCAGAGACTGCTGTAAACTTTTCTGCGTTTGCTCAAATTCCAGCTCTCCCTCCTCCAACTGTCTGAACTTGGCCTTGCTCTTGGCCAGTTCGTTGCAGACATGATTGTTTTCAGCAAACAGGTCAGTGATGACATTCTCCTTACTAACCAGCTCTGATTGAATTTCACTGTTACGTTTCTCGAGCTCATCAAGGTGTTTCTCAATGCTTTCTCTTGATTCCTGCTCACGTTTCAGCTGATCTTGTAAGGAGGACCTGTCCTCTGACAGTTGGCTGATCTTACTGTCCTTCTCCTGGACGGTCTTTTTGGCCTTCTCTAGGTCACTCCTCAGAGTGCAGAGCTCGTTGGCCAGCTCCTCACACTTGGAAGAACACAGGGCATGTTCTTCGGCAGCCTTTCTGAGATTTTCATTTTCGTTTGTGAGGACGGTCCCGTTGGCCTTTTCCAGTCCAGTGATCAAGCCGTCTGATTTCACAATAAACTGCTTCACCGTTTGTCCTTTCTTCTCGCGCTTCTCACGTTCTTGGCGCTCTTTCTTCTCGCGCTTCTCTCGTTCTTGGCGCTCGTTCTTCTCGCGCTTCTCTCGTTCTTGGCGCTCGTTCTTCTCGCGCTTCTCACGTTCTTGGCGCTCTTTCTTCTCGCGCTTCTCACGTTCTTGGCGCTCTTTCTTCTCGCGCTTCTCTCGTTCTTGGCGCTCGTTCTTCTCGCGCTTCTCACGTTCTTGGCGCTCTTTCTTCTCGCGCTTCTCTCGTTCTTGGCGCTCTTTCTTCTCGTGCTTCTCTCGTTCTTGGCGCTCTTTCTTCTCGCGCTTCTCTTCTTGTTTTCTGCCTGAAGGCATCAGTTTGGACATCCATCCATCCATCTTCTGTTAACCCGCTTGTCCTGCAGTGGAGGGTCACGGGGGGCTGGAGCCTAGCCTAGCTAGCTTTGGGTGAGAGGCGGGGTATACCCTGTGAGGACACGACACACCCTGGATGGGAAACATTGGAGATGCATTAGGAAGGGGACAGAGACAGTTGAATGGCTGAAATCGGTCAATGTATGCTGAAGATACGCTGCGCCAAAAAACTACACACCAAGCAGTTGTTCAGAGGGTGCAACCCCCATTAAAATACATGGGATCTGCCCTGAGAGGAGTAACAGGAGGCTGACACACCCCTCTCTCCAACATTAATTAGGCTTAATTAGGCAGGCAGAGCGGTTACCATGGTGACAAGCTGACACACAGAGGCATACAAAGCTCTGAATTGCTATGATTCTCCAGCAAAGCAAAGCAAGCATGTTTCAGCTGCAGCAATCAAACTTGCATTTTCTTCAGGAAATGCACTCTTCTAGTTTTTTTAAAAAAACTTGAGGTTGACCCGGAATGTCCTCTGTGAGATGAACATTTTGATAGCTGAATGGCTGAAATCGGTCAATGTATGCTGAAGATACGCTGCTGTAAAAGGCTCCTGAAGGAAATGCAAGTTTGATTGCAGAAGCTGAAGCATTGCTTTGAAAGCTTATCTGAATGATTGCTTTGAACTCTAAAAGTATGAAAAAACACATCTAAATGCATATGAATAGAAGCTGAATGGCAGAACAAGGGCTGAATTCCTCTGAACACAAGCTGAAGCAGTCATAAAAGCAGCCGAATTAACCTGAACAGCAGCTGGATAATTGCTTTGAACAGCAGGTGAATTGTCTGATCTTGGAATAATAGCTGAGGCTTAGGGAGACTAAACGATTTTGATGTGGGCATGTAGCAAACAGCTCCATAGCGATGAATATGGCAGATATCATGTGTAATGATTGATAAAGAAGTAGCCGTAATACTAGTGATACTATACAGCTGAAGGATGATCAATATGACACATATAATGCTTAAAGTCTGATAAAGACTACAAATATGGCTGCTTTGTATGCTTCTTGACAGCCTGTCACCATGGTAACCGCTCTGCCTGCCTAAATAAGCCTAATTAATGTTGGAGAGAGAGGTGTGTCAGCCTCCTGTTACTCCTCTCAGGGCAGATCCCATGTATTTTAATAGGGGTTGCACCCTCTGAACAACTGCTTGGTGTGTCCAAACCAAAACACTCAACAATTTAAAAACCGTGAGCATCACAAGTGTTTGCTCTACAAATGTCTGCAATTTCATGTTGATCCTGTAAAAGATGTGGAAATGGCAGCGAGTTAGAAAATAGGTTTGCTCTGGTCCAGTCACTTCACCATGAATGAGCAAAAAGACCGGCACTCTCCCCGAACAGCTGGCTCTACAGGCAAAACAGTTTGGTTTAACGTCACCAGGAGCTCTACCGTCTCTACAGTCCCTGGGTTTACACTTCTCTGGTCTCTCTATCACGCAGAATGGAGTTCGCCCTTACACACTTACACACACACACGGCATGTGCATAAATGCGCACAACTCTCTCTTTAAATAAACATGAAGAAGTTGCACTTATCACTCACTACTGTTGGTACTCACCACGAATCTGACTGTATGAAGAAATGTGTAAAAGATGTTAGCCTCCTCTGCAGCTGTGTTTCGTTCTTCCTCTCTGATCCCTCTCTTCTCCGAGTTTAGTCCAGTAATCAGTTTGATTATTTTCCTTTGCACTTTAGGCAGGTTCGTTTCCACGAACTCTCCAAAATCTCCTGCTGTGTCTCTCCTTGAAACTGTCCACCAACACCTTTATTGCACAAAGGTGTACCTTTATATAACTTTGGTATGCCTTTGATCTCTGAGTCATCAAAGGTACCCCTGTCAGCCTGTCACCACGGTAACAGCCCTGCCTGCCTGTATCCATGGCAACCTGAATGTTTCTCAACTGCCCCTAACTGCAGCTCTCTCTGTCCCCCTCCTAATGCATTTCTGATGTAAAAACACCCTCTAAACAACTGCTGCTTTTGTCCAAACCGAAGCCTTCAGACAAAAAGTATGGACACAGCCAGAATCACAAGATGTTGCTCTACAACACAGTATAGGCGATGTGGACATGTAGCAAACAGCTCCATAGCAATGAATATGGCAGATATCATGCGTAACGATTGATAAAGAAGCAGCCAAATACTATACAGCTGAAGGATGATCAATATGACAGATATAATGCTTAAAGTCTGATAAAGACTACAAATATGGCTGCCAAATGCCATATGGTTGCCAAATATGGCAACAGCTCTGCCTGCCTCATTAAGCTAAATTAATGTTATTTTTTTCAAAAGACTATAGTTTTTCACATATTAAGCAGTTCCTGTGTCATTTTTAACATGGGAGTCTATGAGAGAGCCCTTCAACCAGGGTCATCTGCCAAATTTATCTCCTCCTACAAATTTCAAGCTTCACACGTATAGACTTAGCCTGCCTGTGTACGTCATCTCCCCAGTTGTGTTGTTTTAGTATTGGTTGTGTAGTGTTAGCTGTGTTTTTGCCATCGTTCGTTGTTTTCCACACAGGTGTTGGTGTGTTTATAGATGTCTTACTATAGACGTATATGTGATGTCACTCCGATGATCTCATCCATGATATGTTACTGTGAAATATGATTGTGCTTGTGCCTGCTCTAAGATGTGTGTGTGTATTCTGAGAAGCTGTGTCTGTTGGATAACAGAGGGTATAAGACCGCAGGCTGGTTGGAGGCTCATGTTTCCAGAACCAGAACCTGAGCCTATAATGTTTGTAGCAGGTTAGTAGCTCTGCACTTGGTCCACATACACCTGGCCGTGGTCATCGTGGTGATAAGGCAGGTGATGGGGGTCTATGTAAGCTCCAACCTGGTCATTGTAGGCGTAGTTCAGCTCCCCCAGGTCATCGGTGGGGGCGTGGTCTCTGCCAGCCAGCAGATCGGTCCGTTTCAGGGCGCGGCCTTCTCCAAATGCACGGTACAGATACACCACCATGACGAACAGCACCACCTGCAGAGAGGCGGAAACACTCAGTGTGATGGAGCTAGAGTAACATAAGGTTACCATCCAGACTCACTGTATGAGACAGCGTCTAGTGGACACTGGAGGAACTGCAGTTTGTGCTGCTTGGTCTCAGTACCTACCTCAGTACCTCATCTACTAACAGATACAGAGCTGCGCTGATCTTCCTTCTTCTTCACCCTTAATAAATATTTATGTCATATAACCACAAACAGGCAGCCATGTTGATTCAAAACCATCCAATCAGAAGCAGACAGGAAGTCCTGACACGTCAAAGTGATCTGCTGGTGACTCAGTGAAGACACATAAAAACCCTCAGACTGTGACAAAGGTGTGTTTGCACCCTCTGCAGGCAGTGCAGTGTTACTACCTGCAGTAACTGCAGGGCGACGTCCATGGCGATGATGGTCAGGGAGTTCTCCTGCAGCCAATCACTGAACGTCTGACTGCAGCCCTGAAAACCACAAACCCAGCAGCATCATGGGTAAAACATCACATCACACCAGCGATATGAAACACAGCAGGTTTAGAGCCGCCGGCGCCCCCTCAGGAGCGAGCTCGTGCCGCTCCCTTGGCCAATCAGAGTGAGGTTCAGCAGCTCGGAGCACCAGGAAGAGTTGACGCTGCGCTGAAACGAGTGAAAGCAGGAACACGGAAGCACGTCTGGACTCGTCAGGTTCAGGCTCTGGATGTAGGTGTTGCTCAGCCAATCAGCAGCACCGGTTCTGCCACAGCAGCCGCCCTGTGAGTCAGTCACAGTGTCGGTGTGTGTTTTAGTTTGTGTCAGTGTGTGTGTGTGTCTGTGTGTGTGTGTGTGTGTGTCTGTGTGTGTGTGCGTGTGTCTGTGTCAGTGTGTGTGTATATGTGTGTCAGTGTGTGTGTCTGTGTGTCAGTGTGTGCCAGTGTCTGTGTAATAATAGCACAGGGTACCAGCAGGGGGCAGCACTAAGAAACAAAACTGGATTTTATTTCTCACAGTGTTCTTTCAAGAAACCCACCACACATCAGCCGAGGGACACAGGTAAAAAACACCTGACTGAGCCCTGGATGTGGTCGCAGCATTTTCCCACGTGACCTGAATGCAGCATCAGACGTTACGCTGACTCACCGTCAGCAGTAGGAACCTGATCTCACAGGTCGCTGCCACGCTGACCGCCAACACCACCGATCACCAGCAGGCCCACGGACACCACCTGCACCTCCTCTGCACACACAGAGACACAGAGACAGAGACACACACACAGAGACAGACAGACACACACACACAGTGTCATTGAGCTATGCTAACAGTTCCCCCTTGTTTACAGTCTTTGTGCTAAGCTAGGCTAAAGCAGCGTCCTCTTTGTAAATGTTGGGCTGATCCTTTAAAGCTGCAGTCTTTACCGGAGGGGAGGGAGTTCAGGAAGCTTCCTCTGTCGAACAGGATCCAGATCGCACAGCCGGCCGCACTCAGACCCACAAACTACAGAGGTCAAAGGTCAAG
Source organism: Parambassis ranga (assembly GCF_900634625.1). Taxonomy (NCBI): domain Eukaryota; kingdom Metazoa; phylum Chordata; class Actinopteri; family Ambassidae; genus Parambassis; species Parambassis ranga. The sequence continues at coordinate 25,171,271 of NC_041025.1, read as the reverse complement.
ACAAGGCTCTGAGCATCATCGCTGTTCAGACTGTGCTTTACTGTTAAAGTGAACATCTATTCCTACTGTTGGCTTCAAAGAGGAAACTACTAAATAAACCAGCTGACATCAGCAATTCAAAACAAACGAAAAGAAACAGAAAAAGAACACATTGAAAATGTATCCGTGATGATCAGAAGGACTCTGACTGATTAATCCAGAGGAATCTTTTCTCAGACCTCCTGGATGAAAAAGGCCTCTGAGCTTATTGAAGGATGTGAAGATGGACTCACCAGAAACACGGTGTTAAAGACTGCCAAGCAGAACTTCAGCAGCTCCACCTTCACCTCCAGCTTCTCCTCCACCTTCATCTCCACAGGCAGCAGACCACGGTCCGTTCAGGTCCCTCCGTCTGACCCTCAGAGGACCGACACTGCAAACGCCTGCGATCAGAGTTCACTTCCTCATTGTCTGTAAACATTAAACTGGTCTCAGAGTCTCCAAGGAGACGCGGCACACACGTCCATCACATAAGGCCATGTTGTAGGACAGGGCCTGGACTCTCTGACAGAGGTGTGCCAGAGGAGGACGTGGTCCAAAATAAAGACTATACTGGACTGTCCCTCTCATCCGCTCCACACTGTGCTGACCAGCTACAGGAGCTCGTTCAGCAGCAGACTCCGACTCCCACGATGCACCACTGAGAGACACAGGAAGTCATTCCTGCCTGTCAATCAAACTACTGAACTCTGAACTGTGACAGTCACTCAGACACTGTACATTCATACTGGTACATTCATGTCCTGCTCTTTACTATGTAAAGGTTTTTATACAGTAGTAAATATGTGTCTTCTTCTTTAGATACAACTCAGGGATTTAAATGCTGTCTAGGTATTTAGATTATTATATATTTCTATTTCAAACTTCAATTTATCTTTGATTTCTTTGTCTGTAACAAAAAAGAATTTCCCCTCAGGGATAAATAAAGGAATTCTGATACTTGCAGCTATTTGACAATACCAACACGCGGCCACCAGAGGGCACTGATGAAGCCAAATATAGAGAAAAAACATGGAATTCTTTAAAAAGAAGAAGAGACAAATGCACCAAAATGTTGTTCTTAGGAAACTCTCCCAGCAGTATTTATAGGACAGATGTGAATCAGACAACCCACATAAACTGTTTTAAAGTCTGCAGGCCATTTGAATTTGAATATGAACAAAGAAGATTTGACAAAGAGGATGCTACATCTTCCTCCTGTGTTGCACAGAGGGGGAAATGTCTGATCTCCAATGCTACACATCTCATTACACATGCACCATGATGACATCATGTGTGGACACTACCATTCAAAAGTTTGGGGTCACCGAGCCACTTCTAGAGCTTCTCTGATCAGCATTACTCAGCTGTGTTAACATCATCTCACAGCACTGTTCTAATCATCAATTAGCCTTTTTAACACAATCGGCTAACACAATGCACCATTAGGACGACGCTTGTGCCAAAATCTGATCGTGTGCGATTAATCGTCAGAAAAATTGTCACCGATTACTATATTTACCACTCATCAATTATTGCAATTAGTGCCTCGTCATGATGATGCATTTTTGTGTGACGTACTCTCCCCTGCAAGTGCACACATGTAAGCCCACAATAATAAATCACAATAATGGCAGAAGGCGGTGGTGTTCAGTTAAATGACGCGGAGCAGGACATTCTAACAGAGGTTCAACGTCTGTCACCATAAGCTGGAGCACGAAGAAAGGCGAAGAAAGCGTGACGAGGTCACAACGCCAGCTACAGCGAGGCCTCCTCCAGCAGATATTGGAAGGAATTCCACTCGGCCGAGAATCCGCGACATGTTTAGTATTATGCTCCTTACAACCAACCTAACGTAACGCAGGTTGATTTGCACAAACACACAGTTACATGTGAAATTGTCCAGTTTGTTTGTTTTTTCTGCTGCTGTTCTACAGTATGAGTGAAAACATGCACTAGTGTGGGACGTATTCCAGCCACAGGTTAGCAGGTCTGTTTGCACAGACATTTTTTTAACCTTAAATAATCACTGATGTGTAATCATTATCAGCTAAATGCCATAAATAATCGTGACTCATTCTTTGGCCAATATCGCCCAAACCTAATTACAACACAGGAGTGATGGCTGCTGGAAGTGCCTCTGTTCACCTTTGTATATATTCCATTAAATAACAATACAATATATTATATATATATATATATATATTTATATATATATACAAAAACATACCTGTTAACACTGGTACACTCTGCTCACTCACAGCACCCTGCTGCAGCTCAGCACACACCCGCAGAAAACACACACACAAAATGAACACATGCCACAACCTTCTCAACTACATGACCGCACACAGACACATCACAGCATGACCCGCTGCTCTCTAACAGCCCATTTACCACACCGACAGGAAACACCTCGTAGGACCTTCAGGAACAAAACACAACGTCAAAGACAACACACAACACCGTCTCATTAATCACATAAACTACACACACACACAACAGTTACACAACACCTGCATCCGCACATGCCTGTCGCTCTGGTTGACAGGCAGCAGCCTCAGCTCCTGTCAAACCAACCAAACACTATCAGTTTATAACACATCACAACGTGTCATCACCAACAAACAGGATCACTGGTCCCACTCCAACAGGACCCGTCACAACAACACTACACAACTCCACATCACAATGTTTCTCTTTCGTCCTCTGGTTCTACTTGAAACATGAACAGTATCATTCACTGACATGGACCCATTTGGCCCGTTGCTTGTCTGAACTGACCCGGTGCGTCCAGGTGCCGATGTTGCTCTGTATGACACAGGTGCAGCAACGTGCTGACGGGCCTCCCTCACCAGGAACCTCTCTGAGCTCCTCCGGTACCTCTTACTGGAACGCTTCCTAGCTTCTATACAGCTGCTTCTGATGGGTCACAGGCCCAGACAGCAGCTCGGCATAAATCCAGCCTGCAGACACATGCAGACACACAAATGTCTACAACTACACAGCTACATTACACTCACTCACCAACCGCCGACTGTGTTGTACATATGAAATCTCCGCCTTCGTTCACACTGCAAACCTCTGGCTGGCCTTCATCACACAAACACCACTCAACACATTAGCCAGAGACTCTTTTCATCCCATGTGTCACAGCCAGTGGTTAGGCCCTTTGTTTGGAGGAGGTTTGTGACAAAAAAATAATTTTCTCACCAAAAAAGAAATTCAAAATAAGAACTAATCAAATCAAATCACGGCAACAAAACCGGATCTCTCCTCCTGCCTTCCTCCTCCTGCACACACCTCGCCCCGCCTGTCTGCAGGTGTTTTAGAGCTGATTGCCAGGGAGGAGCCATCCATTCATTCTATACAATCCGTACATTCTATCCATAAAAACAATTCAAATCATAATCTAATCAGTAGCAACATAAACTCTGATTGTCAACATATTTACGTCTATTCAAAATTCATCTGGCTCCATGCGTAATGAACACACAGTGACCCGACTCACTGCTTCCCTCTCCACACACACACACAGACAACTGCACACTTCTTCAAAATCTTTATGACTCATCACATGAGCTTCTAAGACCTTTGGACATTTATTAAACAACTACCTAACCTCACAAACTATTTGTGAATGGGAAATATTTAGCAACACAACACACTGACACTGACAAACCATGACCTGAGGGTCAGCTGCTGTGTCCTGACACTGGCTGTCGAGCTTCTGTTACCATCACACACAGGGCCTGTGGCATAAACACAACAACAACAACACATTAACTGTGGGACTTCAGGACGACATTTCTACTCAGTTACACAACATACTCAAACCGCACATACCTGCATCACTGCTGATTCACTCTACACTTCATTCAGCTGGATCATCTTCTGCTCCAGGACCTACACAAAAAACACATTCAACTCATTTCCACTATTTTAATATTGCAATTTAAATACTGCTAACAGTGTCAGCTACCTCAAAGCACGTCTAACAGCAACAGTAACATTACAGCAGCTCAGCTATGCTAAAACATGTCCTGTGCTGAGGCCACGTCAGCCTCTACACACTATGTTTAAGGCTGCCTGAAGCTGTACTGCTGCTTTGGTCCGGTCTGTCTGAGGCAGACCATCACACTGATTCTAACATGCACACCAACTGCCTACACTGTATAAAGCCCTTCAATGGTGTCGTCTGTAGGACTTCATTTTATAAAGTATATTTCTTCCAGTAAGTTCATTCCCTTTTCTTTCTGAATTTATTTAAGTTGCACATAAGTAAAAAGTGTGAATCTTTTGGTAGCTTAATATTAAAACTACGACGGCGTATTAGGGCCAATGTAAGAAAAAAAAATACTGACCCGGAAGAGGAGGGGGGGGGCAATATTCTGAGATTTAAAGTCGTAAATTTACGAGAAAAAAAGTCGTAGATTTACGAGAAAAAAACTCGCAAATTTACGGGAAGACCTCAGATATTCTCTGACATTAGGCTATAAAGTCGCAAATCTGGAGACACGCTGCTTGCTGTCACGGTCGCCGTGGAAAAGCTCATCAAGTTGTGACAATGCTGTGAAGAAGACAGCACCGTTCATAACCTTTCCTGCTTCAACCTCCCGACCATAGTCAGGGAGTGCAGAGGACGAGCTACGGTGCTCGTGGTTAACCCCCACCGTCACAAACAGCTGGAGGACCAGAGCACTTTCCTGTGCTTGCAGGCAGCTGTGTTCTCATATTCTTTACGCTGTACATATACTTCTTGTTAATAAATCGCTCCTCTCTCAAGCTAACAAGTCATCTTCTCTTCCCCTCCTACACAAACACGCTGTCCTGTATCCTGCACACTCACACACAGGTAAGCACACACGTACTCACTGCCTTCCTATTATAAGGCATATAGGCCTACAACTCTCACAACACCGTGATAAAAACTAAAAACTTTAAACAGTTGCTTTTTATCCAGTTTACACATATGTAAACTGTACACATAAACCGTGTGCATGTATGCATGTATGGAAACGCGACATAATTCCATGACCAGGAAAAACGGATGCAAATTTCTGACTTTTTTTCTCGTAAATTTACGACTTTAAATCTCAGAATATTGCCCCCCCTCCTCTTCCGGGTCAGTATTTTTTTTTCTTACATTGGCCCTAATACGCCGTCGTATAAAACAGATTTGACTGAACGTCAATAATAAATTGCTTCTACAGAACTCAATGTAATTGTCTATATCCAAAGGAAAACGTCAGGACCCGCTCACCCGCAGCAGAGCAACGGCACCGTTCCTCACTGTCACCTACACCGGAGCAGCGCCATCTGTTGGGGTCTCTGTGGAGTGCCTGAGGGCTACATACAACACGCAGCACATGTAGCTATTTACCTGGCTGAAAGTCAGGATTCATCCAGTAACCAACAACAGACAGAGTGTCGGTCATAGCTGCACTTTGAAGGCAGAGGAATGTCAAAGTAGAGCTAACAGAACATTTACGCTGACCGTGGAAGCAGAGATGTTCGGGCTGCTGCAAGTTGACTCTAAAGTAACGTTAGCCTCGGTCAGTGTTCTGTCTCAAGTCACTGGTTTGAAATGTTAGCCTCTGTCCAGCTAGCAGACGCTAGCAGCGCAGCCGCCCGTCCTGGTTCACATGTCGGTTAAAAGTGACGCTGGGTTTGTAGTCACTGTCGTCCCTGCATGTTTGCAAAAGATGAGGACATCATATATTTCAGCGTGTCTCTCCCTGTGCAGCGTGGTGTCATAAAAATGTGTAAATATGTAAAGGCTACGTGTGTGTGTGTGTGTGTGTGTGTGTGTGTGAACACTGTTCTCTGCTGATTATTTTTCTGTTTATGTCACAGAGAAATGGAGACCAGTGTCAGGAGGAGAATGCAGGTCTGTCTGTGGAGAGTCACTGAACTCCTGTGCATGTCCTGAGCATGGATCTGTTGTATGTATATGGAAACTGTTACAGTAATAAATTCTGGAAACTATTACCTCTCTTTCCTCCTTTGTTAAAGTTAGAGCCATGCTAACTAAGTTTTGAAGTGGATATAATTAGTCTAAATTAATGAGAGCACATGAATTAGCCTCATTCAAATCAGAAAAATGTTTTTTATTTAAATGTTACTTATTTTAAGTCAGTATGATGTGGTCTAAATGCTGCTCTTTCAGTTTGGTTAAACTCAAATGTTTTGTTTTTGATCATACTGATTTTTACCAACTTCAAATTCCAAGACGTTCACTAAACTAACAAAAAGTGGAAAGTGGAAAATTTTGCGTGGAAAATGAGTAACGTTTTTTACAGTGTACTTACATTCATGTACTGACTTGTTCTGTTCTAACATTACTCACTGAATTTGACCTGGAAAAATATGGACTATGTCTGCACACGAGGAAGTAGTACTGACCCGCTCAGAGGACAAAGTGGTTCAAAGGAACGACACTCATGTACAATCAAAATCTCTAACTACTGAGCACTAACTGGCAACACAACACACACCAGGACAAACCATCACCTGATCGACAGCTGCTGTGGCTCCTCACACCGGGGCCAGGACCAGGGCCAGGGCCAGGACCAGGGCCAGGGCCAGGGCCAGGGCCAGGACCAGGGCCAGGGCCGGGGCCAGGGATGGGGCCAGGGCCAGGACCTAAAGCATAAACACAACAAGACATAAACTTTAGACTTCCAATTCTATCCGACTAGACAACATACAGAAAAAACACATACCTGCAGTCATGCTCACATTTCCACCATTTCTGTTCGGCTGACACTCTGGTCAGATGAGACCAAAATTGAACTTTTTGGCCTAAATGCAAAACGCTATATGTGGCAGAAACCTAACACTGCACATCACTCTGAACACACCATACCCACTGTCAAACATGGTGGTGGCAGCATCATGCTCTGGGGCTGCTTCTCTTCAGCAGGGACAGGGAAGCAGGTCAGAGTTGATGGGAAGATGGATGGAGCCAAATACAGGGCAATCTTGGAGGAAAACCTGTTGGAGTCTGCAAAACACTTGATACTGGGGCGGAGATTCACCTTCCAACAGGACAACAACCCTAAACATAAAGCCAGAGCTACAGTGGAATGGTTTAAAATGAGACATATTAATGTGTCAGAATGACCCAGTCAAAGTCCAGACCTAAATACAATCGAGAATCTGTGGCAAGATCTGAAAACTGCTATTCACAAACGTTCTCCATCTAATTTGACTCAGTTTGAATTGTTTTGCAACGAAGAATGGGCAAAGATTTCAGTCTGTAGATGTGCAAAGCTGGTAGAGACATACCCCAAAAGACTTGCAGCTATAATTGCAGCAAAAGGGGGTTCCACAACGTATTGCCTCAGGGGGGCTGAATACTTTTGCACACTACAGTTTTCAGTTTTTTAATTGTAAAATAAATGAACTCATGTTTAATTTTCTTTCTGCTTCATAATTGTGTGCCACTTTGTGTTGGTCTTTCACATAACACACATGCAGGACACCTACAGCTTCAACTCATTCATCTGCAAGGGAACGCTGCATTAATCTCTCTCCTTCATCCTCTCTGTCCTGTCTCCCTCTTCTCCTCTCTCTCCTTCATCCTCTCTGTCCTGTCTCCCTCTTCTTCTTCTCCTCTCTCTCCTTCATCCTCTCTGTCCTGTCTCCCTCTTCTCCTCTCTCTCTCCTTCATCCTCTCTGTCCTGTCTCCCTCTTCTTCTCCTCTCTCTCCTTCATCCTCTCTGTTCTGTCTCCCTCTTCTTCTTCTCCTCTCTCTCCTTCATCCTCTCTGTCCTGTCTCCCTCTTCTCCTCTCTCTCCTTCATCCTCTCTGTCCTGTCTCCCTCTTCTTCTCCTCTCTCTCTCCTTCATCCTCTCTGTCCTGTCTCCCTCTTCTTCTCCTCTCTCTCTCCTTCATCCTCTCTGTCCTGTCTCCCTCCTCTCCTTCATCCTCTCTGTCCTGTCTCCCTCTTCTTCTCCTCTCTCTCTCTCCTGCTCAAGGTTTCTTCCTCTTAAAGGGAGTGTTTCCTGGCCACAGTGCTCTTAGGGGGTTCAGGCTCTGGGTCTCACGCTCTGAGTTTCTGTGAAGCACTTTGAGACAATTTCTGATTGTAAAATTCTCTGTATAAATAAAACTGAATTTAATTGAATTGAAGTAAAAGGACTGAAGTTAAAAACATGGGTATTCCCAATAAGTTTATCAGGAGATGGAGGTACTTCATTGGAATTGTCCAATTGAAACAGATGACCAGAGGAAATAAAATGATTATTAAAATAGTTTAGCATTTCTCTTCTGTCACTTACTCTGAGGCCATCAACAAGTATGCTAGCTGGCAGACTGACAGAGTTACAGCGAGCAGACAAGGATTTGATGGACGCCCAGAACTTCTTTGGGTTTTTGAGACTCTCTGTTGTCATGGGGAAATAGAATTCAGATTTTGCTTTCCGAATAATTAGTAAATAGTAGGTAAATTTGTTTCTTAATTGTCTAAAATTCAGCCAATCAGATTCTAATCCTGACTTGCGTGCCCTGACCCAAGCAGTATTTTGCTCATGCATTCCATCTGACAGCTCCGTTGTAATCCATGGCTTATCATGTCCTTTCACTCTAAATTTGCAGAAAGGGGCATGTTTATTCACAATACTCAAAAAGTTTTTGTGGAAATATGTCCAGGCCAGTTCAACATCATCAAAAAGTACAATTCTAGCCCTATTAAACGGGTACAAGTCATGTATAAAAGCTTGTGCCTCAAATAATTTCACATTACGTTTTTCAGCTAAACGAGGCTCACTTCTAGGAATCCTTGTGTCTCACGCAATGATCACTCACATCATTAGAGATAACACCTGATGCAACATATATAAAAGGCATATTTGTTAAAAATAATTCAATAAGAGTAGATTTTTGAAAGCTTTGAAGATTGGGTCTGGTAGGTGAGTTAATTGTGTAAAATTTAAAGCTTCACATTGTGCCTTCAGTGGATCAGACACACATGTGAGCCCGTCAGATGTGAGAGATTTCATTGTATTTCAGTTGTGTTAAAAGTTTCAGAAGGGTAGAGAGCTACTAGGCGCAGACAGAGGTCTGTAACATCCCACTAAAATAATGTGGTGGTTTTTGGTTAATCTAATCTCTGTTGCTAAATGTTCAAGCTCTTTACCTACAGTCTCAAGCACTCATTTTGTATCAAGGTTCCGCTTAACATATATGGCTACTCCACCACCTTTTCTATGGTGATCAGTACGAAAACATTATAGCCAGAGATGTAAATATCTTTATTATGCACAGATTGATTTAGCCAAGTTTCAGACTACTGTATGTAGAATGTAGCAGGTAGTCCCAATACTGAAGAAAGAAGCAGGCAGGCTAATTCCTGGAGAGTAACAGGCAAGCCACTGGTTGGAGATTAGCAGGCAGGCTCATTGCTGGAGAGTCTGGAGGCTAGCAAACAAACAAGGGTGAAGGCCAAAGGCTAGCAGGCAGGCCAATGATTGAATGTCTTCAAGAAAACTCTACAAGTCCAGACGCCTTGCTTCAATCTTCTCTACCAATGATTGAAGGCTAACAAGAGGCTAGCAAGCAGGCCTCTGCCTGAAGGCCCACAAGCAGGCGGAGGCAGGAGGAAATAGATGGAAGGTGGAAGCTAACGATGCTAGCTGTCTTCTATTACTACTCCAACAGGTGAATTGTAGGTAGGCCGAAGCCAGAGATAATCCAATGTCATCCGATGACCATGTATCCACCAGAGAAACCCCTCTGCAGAGAGCCTGTCAATATTGCAGACCACCCATGTACCACCCATAAAAACTCAAACGTAAGAAAATCTCACACAGAAAACACAAAAACTCAGACCTCAGGTACTGACACTGAACACAGATCTGTCTTGGCCGCCATCTTGGATTGGGGGTGCGGGTGATTTTAGTCTATAATGTGGCAGAAACTAGGGAGAAAAATACAATTTCTGGACAGATTAGAGATGAATATCTCCTTTGTGAACACAGTTAGGGAGAAATATGCAATTCATGGGCCCATTAGAGATTAATATCTCCTTTTTGAACGTGGTTAGGGTACTGTGGATTAGTGATAAATATGTGGAATATGGAAGGATTAGGGATCAGAATGGTGTTTTTGGCTACAGAGGTCAGCTGTGGGTGGCATGAGGAGAGTAAGAGGAACCCTGGGTGAGGAGGTCAGTGTCTGACCCTTATGGATTAGTGATAAATATGGAGAATATGGAAGGTTTAGGGATTAGAATGGAATTTCTGGGTACAGAGGTGGGCTGTAGGTGGGCACTTTCTTTTGTTTACCACATGGAGCAATGTTTCTATCCAGCCTCTTGAAAACACTTGTATCAAGCATGCCTAAATGAATGTTTAAAGTGATCAACAACTATGGTGAGGCTACTCACTGCTAGGTTGTGTTGAGACAAACATGACATGAAAGCCAGGTTTTTGCTCAAATTCTGCCGAGCTGCTGAAAAGCCTCTTTCCATGTAAAAGAAATAAAAATGAGTTTCCTACTAACAATTGTCTCTTGCTCCCGTTAATTCTTTTTGCGTTTTATCTACTTAGAGCCGGGTTATGATCCATCAATGAAAAAAATAAGTTAATTTAAAAAATAAATAAATACATTTTTTTAAAAAAAAGAAGTTATTTTTCTGTTTCTGGGTTTTTTCATGACTGTATGTGTTTTTTGGATAAGTTAAGAATATGAATGTCACTTTTGGTAGAGATCTTAAGATAGGATCAAACTTTTTCTTTCGCCAGAGGTTACTTTTTTAAGATTAGTGAATATCCTCTCATATTTTAAATACATAAGAGGATTACGAAGACATAGGATAAAAACTGTGGAGAGAGAAATAGAGGTGTTCAGAATGTAGCCTGAGGATGGTGGTTCCTCCTATGGGTTAGACAGAATACTGATTGTGGGAGAGTGTAGCCTAAGTATATAGTGAAGGCCCCGTGGGTAAACAGTGGTGGATAAGGGATTAGCACAGACAATTTGTTAAAATGTAGGAAAAAGGCTCTCTTTTCCAATATGGAGGTGGCCAGAGAGAAGCCCGAGGACAGAGAGGGAGGATCAGAAGATGTGTGGACAAAGAGATTTAATGAAACGAAAACAATATCGTCTCTGTGGATGTACCCTTAACCTTTTACAGTGAGACATCACAGACAACGTCAAACCATTTGGGCTTCTAACTAATTTATTTTCCAATCAACAGTCACAATAAAGCTGTAGTACAAAACTTAAATAAAGATGGTCATTACATGCCAGTCGCTCATATCTGAAGCCGTGATGATGTTCCTTATATTTCTCACTTTCTGTATCTGTATGAAAGATGTGTATAATCATTTAAACAGACATCCACATCTGAAGATAAAGAAACATGTACATCTACAAAGTAAAATACAAAATGACCACTTTAATATTAAAAAAGTGTCTCATCAGACACTTAAAAAGACAATTTACCATTTGTTACAGTGATTTTTTTCCCCAGAAAGTAAATCAAACCTTCGGCTAAATCCACAACTGATGTGACAGCTCCACACATTCACAGGAAAACAAACCAACTGCTTACAGTGATGTCATAGACACTGGGCATGCTGGGGGTAGGAGAAAATCCAAAAGAAAAAAATATAAATTGTTTACACCCCTCTGTTTATTTACTTGTGTCCTTTGCTGGTCTTGAAAGACACCTGCAGGACTTTGTCCCCCATCCGATACCCATTCAGGCTGTGAATTGCCATGGCAGCCTCCTCGTAGTTGGTCATGGTAACAAAGCCAAATCCTTTGCACTTGTTGGTGTTAAAATCTCTGATTACTTTGACATTGACTACAGCACCAAATGGTCCAAACATCTGCCACAGTAGGGACTCATCTGCATCTTGACCCAGATTATAGATGAAGATGCACCAACCAGAGGACGGGTTCCCTGAGACACCACCACCACTACCACCACCTCCACCCATGTGATCCACACTCATGGGAGAAAATCTGGAACCAAACAAGTGAAATCGACAATTGTATTAGAGCACTGAGGCTGAGTACATCAGCATTGTTATACATCACCCTCACAATGGTAAACTTGTGGCTTTTTTAAGCTTTGCAATTTAAGAGAAACACAGTTTACTATAATCTGCTGCTTGTTCTTTCATCAGCGGTTGAATCACTTTGTACCTGAACCTCTGCGCCTGGTGATGGACAGGGCCTCCAAAACGCCGCGACTGGCCATGGTACATCTGTGACATCACCTGGGAGTTCCTGGTCTGATTTGGGTTGGCAGCAAACTTGACTGTGATTGGTTCAGAGCTGCCAGGAGGTGTGTGCCCATTCAGGTGTTTGACAGCATCATCAGCCTCAGCCCTCTTGTCAAAGCGAATAAAGGCCACGCCCCGAGACAGACCTTACCAATAGAACAGAACCGTTAGAAGGGACTTGAATGGTTACATGGCTTGAGTGCTCATGGGACATTTGCATTACCGGAGGCCTGGTCAACCAGCACTCTGGAATTGATGATGTGTCCATAGTGAGCAAACATGTCTTCCAGGTCCTGCTGACTCATCGTCCTGGGCAAACCACTGATGTACAAATTTGCATCTTTGATTAAGTCCGAACTCGGGCGTGCAAACGAAACCTGGCAGGAGGAGACGGGAAGTTTTTTTAGCTTATCATCAGCAGAACTAGGAACAATAAAAAAAAACATTTAACACTGAACAGAACAAAATGTACAAGTTACATCAAGTGTTAAAAAAATCCATATTACTTCAATATGCTTAAATATTCAAGATAAAAAAAAACATCAGTTGTTCAGACTGCCCCAAACAAAACAAAACAAAAACACAAAAGCATCCAAATGGGCTCAGATCATAAGTCATTTAGCAAAATAAAAGCATTACTTTATTAAAGAAAAAAAACTTTTGGCACTTGGTCTCACTGAACTGAAGAAAATCACAGATTCAGTGTCAACATGTGTCGTTAAAAATAAAAAATAAACAATAAATTTACCAAGTTAGAAAAAAAACAACAGCAGAGTTTAAAAAAAATACCTTCATCCATTAGACAGTTTGCAGGTGACAGCGCCCTCTACTGTCCAGGGAACATAACACATCTATCAGTTGAGACAGGAAAATCAAAGAGCACCTGTGGCACATTACCTTGATAGTTTTAGACTGTAGCCTCAGGCCATTGAGGGTACTGATAGCCCTCTCTGCATCACTATGGTTAACAAAGTTAACAAAGCCGTAACCTAAACTGTGGCCTAGAGAAACACAAAGGAAAACAACAAAATAAAATAACAAAACTGTCTGTGGTACAGCACCACACAATCTGGACAAAAACAGTTCAAACTTAGTACAGATGATCATCAGCACGGAGTTCATACAGTGGTGCGAAACAACCGTCCTTCTGAACAAACCCAGAAAATTCAAAGTATAACAAGGAGTAATCCTACACACACACAGACCAATCCAGATGAAAATACATGGACCAAGAATGACAACATACAGGAAAAAAACACCGTGCTAGCAGCTGGAAGTTCAGGCCAGCAAGGACCTGGAAAAAAGCATGAAATCTTTTTATTTTACCGATAAATTAATACGCTGATGTAAAAGAAATCCGCTAATACAATTTAGCTGGGGTCTGGGCTCACCCTGGACACGAACACGTTGGAATGCTTTCACCTTCAACCCCTGACATTTTCTGGACTTGTTCAGAACAAAGACATTTGAATCAATATTTTACAAACATTTTCAGAACCTGAAAAAAATAAATAAAAACAGGTGAAAAACCACGTTAAACAGTTGTACACAGAAAATGAAAAAAAAAACACATGAAGGTTGGGTGAATTCTATAGACTAAAGCATTATTATATTACATTATATATTGTTACTGTTAGGTCACATGTGTCACCCAGCCCTGTATCACCAATCACCATCAAATACCTGTTCAGAACTGTTGGCATAAAACCTGGTGTAAAAAAAACAAACACATCAACAGCAAAGACTCGAATATCACTTTGTCTGAAAAAATGAACAGTGATTTAAAAACAGAGAAAAAAAACAAAAATCCACTGATCATCAGTGAAAACCAACAAAAAAGCTGCTTAATAGAAACAAAGCACAGGGAAGTGAACCTGCATACAGTGCAACTAGACTGACTACGTGCTGCAACCAACCAATTACTACAAAGTGAATGAAACTAGCTGTAACAGCACTGCAGCATCAGACAGCAATTCATTTAACTAGAAGTACTGTGGCATCTGTACTAAGCATTAGCATTAAAAAACAAATACAATACACGTCCACCTACAGCGTTTACCTCTGGTCACCTAGTGCAGCACTACTGATACCAACACTCAGACCGCAGTGGGAGCACGTAGCTCTGTAAGGTGTTGGTCTGTAGCACGAGTACTGATCTGCACTGCTGTGGTATTACAGTATTGAAGAATTACAGATGTGCACTACTCATAACGCAGGAATTACCTGCCACTTTGTCCCGGATGAGTTTGGCGGACTCAACTTCGCCGACGCTGCTGAACAGGCTGCGCAGTTCGTCCTGACTCATGCTCTGCGGCAGATAGTTGACGATCAGATTGGTGCGGGCATCGTCGTCCTCCATCATCTGCTCCCCGTACCCGTTATCATACATCTCCTGTGGTGATTACAGCATTAGAACTGTATTGCATCATAAACAACCGTTATACTCCCAAAAATACATAATTCTAAAGTATGGTTACATAACAGTAATACATAATCAAATATTTGTCATCTAAACAGCAGCTCAGTGCATTCAATGCAAACAAAAACTTGATGAAAAATGATTCAACAGAACTAGCAACATTTCAGAAATTTATCGTTTTGAATTTGATGCAGCAACTGAGCTCCGGTGCCAACTCTGGTCCGAGGTGCTGTTCGTCCCGTTTCTGTATCAGAGACAAATGTAGCGTGTTTTTGCGAAACTTTAGTAATCCCAGAGGGAAATTCTTTAAGGCTGCTGCCAAGCAGTGTCATACAATGACTAGCAAGGCGCGCCACAGGCTAGGGTGAAGTGTCTTGCCCAAGAACACACAACAGTGACTAGGGAGGAGTTGGGATCGAACCTTCCGGTTATTGGACAACCCTGCTATACCACTGCGCCACTGCTGCACTAAAGCTTGCTACGCTAAAACATACATTCTACCCAAAAAGGGTAACGGAAGCTTTATTATAACAATGAACAGTAAACAACGGTGCGAGTTCAAACATGTCAGCTTCCCTCTCATCACCGTCAGTCATTGTCGTTGCCGGCTGGCTGTAACTCGCCCGGCGCTGCCTCACAGTAAAGGCTGTTCCATACTCCACGAGAACAGAGAACTCCCTCCCCCCTGCCGATGTTACGCCCACAAAATGACGTCAGTTTTCTCTCAAGTTCTCTGTTCTCGTGGAGTATGGAACAGCCTTTAAGCAGTGCTCGCCGTCTGCCATCCATCGCTCCCACATCGCTCACAACTTTACTTTGAACGTCCTGTTTACGCCGATGTCCAGCAGTTGGAGTTCTTTTATTAACCCTCCCGGGAACGTGGCAAGCTCCGAATTCATCTGCTTCACCTGGTTTTTTACACCGGTGCATGGAGTCGCAGATCAGCAGCGAGGGTGATGCGTGAAAAAACCCTCCGGTCTCTTTTCATACACCTCCCTGAGCCACTCGTTTCCTCCTCGTCCATCCAGCCCCTTAGATCGGCCTTCACGATGACTCCTGCTGGAAACTGTTCTTTTGGCAGCGTCTTCCTCCTGGCGGTAGGCGGGCGTTTCTGTCCATTACCATGGCAACCGAGAACAACAGCGAAAGCCGACTTTTCATGCCCCGTGCTGCGTATCGATACCGCGCTGGTCCCGTACGTACAGATTACATCCCTGTGTCAGGTACTCAACCCATACATAAGGCGGCCGATTTTTGAAAGATTTTAGGCTAAAGACGGTAATTAATCTGGAGACAGGAAGGAGGGTCTCTGATCTAAAAGAGTTACATACCACCAAAACTTCCGACTGAAGATGCTGCATCAGATTCAAAAGGAGGATTACCATGATTAACATTTAACTGTTCCGTTTTAACTACAGTTAAAGAACCATTTTAGAAAAGAAGGACCCAGCTGTATTCACCTTTCCAGCACTTCCTTTGGAAGTGAGCTGCCCGTCTCTGACATCACTCTGAACTTCACACACCTGAAACACAAACATTAAACAGCTTCAGTGTCCTCGTTTGTGGAAATGTATCAAAGAAACTTTCACTGAGTCTGCTGAGGGTCCGTGGTATTTCAGGTCTACTACGCTGCAACACTAACAAATACATGCAACTGTACAGAAACCTAGAGCCATGTGTACAAACATTCTAACAATTCTGATGGTGAAGTGGCAACAAACAGACTGTGACTGTGAACTCTCTGCTCCCACAGCACTGACTGTGACTGATGCAGTGACTGTAGATAACGTCCAGCAGCTTGGTGTCACTAGTGATTGAAACTACTACAAGTAATCAATACCGAATGTAACCGACAGGCTGCTTACCTTCAGGTACCGGATGTGTCCTCGTCTTAGCGCCATGAAGAGCTCTGATGTTTCACCGCGTCCAGAAGAACCAGGCTTCCTGTTATTGAGCAGATTCAACAGTTAACCGTTACAAAGACGGAGGAGCTGTGGCTGTGATCTCGTTCAGATCTGACTGATCAAACACGTGTGGGGTCATAGAGCTGGTCACATTAAACACTGGACTCTGCGATTATTAATGCAGGTGATGAGCTGACGTCGTCTGAAGACTGAAGGCTGCACGCAGAAACAGCCCAGAAAGAATCAAGTGATTTACGGTTCCGTTTCCTTTTCACAGCCTCAGCCCGTGAACACCAACATTTCACTGACTGGAGCAGGTCTGAGGCCTAAACCGAACACACCGAGACCAAACTCACGTCCAGCCGCTCCGGGACCAGTGAGAAAGTTCTGTCATCAGAGACTGAAACAAATAAACAGACCTAAACTGCTAACGCCTGCTAGCATTAGCCGCGTGTTAGCTGCGTGTCTGCTAAGCAGCTAAGCCGGCTGGCGCGTCGTTCGAAGCGAACACACAGAAGCCCGGCTCCGAACACACGTCGTGGTTCTTACCTGTATAAGTAGCGAAACGTAAATTCCTACGTGTATGGGTCTGCAGAAGAACGGCCTGCTAACACCAAGCTAACACGCCGTATAAGAGGCAGGTTAGTCGCTGCACACAAAGAAAAAGAACTTGCGCAGAATCACATATCGCGAGCAGAGACCGCCCGTTCTTCTTCGTCTTTTAATGTAGAATAGAAGGACGTGACTGCTGCCCCCTGCCGGACGAACTGCAGATACACATGATTACAACCTGTGACAGTAAAAACTAAAGCGCTTCATTGTTTACAAACTGTAGGCGAATCTAACACAAAATCAACAGTAGTAGGAAACAACACACTAAATACTCTGAACCGTTCTACAGTGAGCTGTTAACCTCCTGGTCTGTATCTGGATCCATGCTCCGTATATTGTGCTCATACTGCAGACTGCACTCTGATGGATTGTAGTGACACTTAAACTCCTGTAGTCTGTACTTAACTGCATTTAATGTAACTTGATACCCTGTGGCAGGATTTCCTTCTGGATTAATAAAGTCTTGTCTGATCATCTTCGATAATCGATGACACGCTGCTCAGTGACTCGCATTTTAAAGGCTTTGTGCACACTTCATTCCACTAGGTGGTAGCAACGCTGTTAAAAGCTCTCGAGTCAACCACAGCAGAGCCAGAGATGAAAGCGTCTGGTCTCAAACCACAGAAGAAGAGGGAGAAGTTTCCACTGCGGAAGCTGTGTTGCATGTAAACAAAGAGGTGTTGGCAGCGGCTCAGATGAAGACGCGCCGATCCAAACACACAAACTGAATTCACTGAGTTTGGCGTCACGGTTTTGGAGCCCACGGTGTGACTGATGGAATGAAGTGGAACCACAATCATGTCCATGGAAGACCCCTTCTTCGTCGTCAAAGGGTCAGAAAAGTAGCACTGTGCTTACGAACCTTATGCTAACTGAAAGCTAGCGTAACTAAGGAGCTAACAGCTAGCGTTAGCATGCGGAGAACGGCGCAAGAGCCACGAAGACAAGAATCACTTAATGTTAAATGAACCGACCAGAACGGCTTTGGTAACACTAGCCGCCAGTATGATCACAGGCATGTTAACACAGCTTGTCTATGCTAACAGGAGGTCCACTCGGTGTATTATCAGAACACTGTGACCCACTGACCCTTCACTGTGATTAAGTCCTCAGTGAAATGAAATGTTCCGATATGAGTGTTTTATGTGAATGTACATTTACAAGGCACCGGCTGTTTCATAGTTGTGTCTGAAACTACAGGACAAAGCGGGTTCCGAAGATGGGTGGATGGATCTGGATGTGACCCTGCAGAAACAGCTCGGCCTCATATAAATCTTTACAGTTTATTTATGAGGAGTTCTAAACAGCTTGTTTTTAACGAAGTGTCTGTTTAAATATCTCCGACGAGTGTCAAAATGATTCTTACTAATATCTTACTAATAACTGTAATAAATGTGTGATTTACAGAGAGGTGCAGAAGGCAGTGAATGCAGCTCAAAGCCTACATCACAGGTGGAGCGAGCTGCTACAGCAGGGGGATGGGGCCTCCAAAGAAGAAATTGACTGGACAACCAATGAGCTGAGGAACAGCCTGCGCTCCATTGAGTGGGACCTGGAGGATCTCGATGAGACCATCAATATCCTTAAACCTAAAGGCCACAGGTTTTCTAAAATATGTTTGAGACATTGCTCTTGGTACATTAATGTGTTCCTTAATGGTCAGTGAACGTATCGTTGAGTCAAACCCAAAGAAGTTCAACCTGGATGCTGCTGAGCTGTCTAAGAGGAAAGCCTTCATCACCAGTACCAGGCAGACAGTGAAGGTAAACTGTATTTACAGTGTGAGCTGTGCACACACCTGTGATGAGTTGTGGCCTACAGATCCTGTGCTGAAGATGTAAAGAGAGTAAACACAGTGTTCCCAGATTATTCATGTACATCATCAAGTGTGTTGAGGTATTGGAAGAACTCATCTGATTGGCTGATTTTGTCTCGTTTGTAGGAAATGAAGGAACAGATGTCGAGTCCATTTACTGCTTCCTCTGAGAGAAACAACAAACAGGTAGATACTCAAAGGGACCCACAACCATCGAGTGTATTTCCACCACCACCTTTAGAAAAAAGATGCCACAGACCAACACTTCTTAACAAAGTGGTTCAAAGGTTTCTGTTAAATGTATTAAATGTAAGGACAGAAACAATAAACAGATTCATGGGGGGGGGGGGGTGGTCAGAACATGGGGTTCCACTGGGGTCTGTAAAGGATCTGGCAGTTGGTGCTAATGTAAACTTCATGTCATGGTGTCCAGGCTACAATCGGTGAGCATGCTGGTCAAAGTCCCATTTGGCAGCCAGGTCCTGATAAATACAGCCGATTGGACCGCCAGCTGCAGAATGCCAACTCTCAGTTCATCGGAGAGCAGCAGACTCAGCAGCAGGTACAGTAATACCTGGAACCACACATGTTTCTAATTGGTGGACCAACTGACTGTCTGTTTCCCTGTCAGCTGATTGTAGAGCAGCAGGATGAACAGCTGGAGCTTGTGTCAGGAACAATAGGGGTTCTGAAGAACATGTCAGAGAGGATCGGCATGGAGCTGGACGAGCAGGCCGTGTAAGAACGATGCTGCAGGCCAGCTGATGATTGATGACAGATTATTCAGCCTGTAGGTCACAGTGCGTGTCCTCCTGTGTGTGATGTGCTCTTTGCTGTTTCCCACAGGATGTTGGATGACTTCAGTCATGAGATGGATAACACTCAGTCCAGACTAGACAACGTCATGAAGAAACTGGCCAAAGTGTCCCACATGACCAGTGGTAATCTGAGCAGCAACCAACACCCCACAACCATCACCTCTTTCTGTTGCAGTACAAATAAGGCTGTAAAAATGAGTGTTTAGCTATCAGAGAGAGTGCCGCACAGATCCATCAAAGACTGAGGTCTGTGAGTTTCAATTGGTTGAAGGTTCAGTTTAGTTCAATTTGATTTGTGCAGGCTATTTTACTATTAGATTGTCTATGTGCTTCACAGAAGTCTGACCTCCGAGCAAACACTTAAAGGCAAAGATACAGCAATCATACATGGCAGGCTATTGTTGTTATAAGGCTGAAAAACTTCATATTACTGCTGGTTGTTAAGTATACTAGTACTACAGAGATGAACAACATAGGCAGGCATATACAGTAAACACTCGAGTTGGTCAGCATGCAGATCTGGCTGGCCTGAAATAGACTAGAAATACTTTCAATTCCACTAAAAAAAGAAGAGCCGAAGAGAGAAGAAGAGGGTTGGAGGTGAGGGAGTAGGGATGGTGGCGGCGGTGTAGGCCTATGGCAGCATAACTATGATATTAGGCCTCACTTTTAGCAGGAACCGAAGCATCACCTACACTGTTTGTCTCTGCAGATCGCCGGCAGTGGTGTGCTATCGGCGTGTTGCTTGCCATTATCTTCGTCGTCATCCTGCTCTTCTTCATCCTCTGACTGATTCCGGCACAAAACTGGTCTTAATCATGTGTCTACTAGAATCTACTTTACTGGGCTCTGCTAAACTGTGCTGCAATGTATTGGACTCTACTGCACCCTCCTGAACTCTACTGGACTGTGCTCCAATGGACTCCTTGTCCTCTGGTCTGTGACCTCTCATGTTCCACTACAGAATCCTCAACCAGCTGTTCTCCCTGAATCTACTGGAGTCTGCTGGGCTCTTCCTGAGGTCAGGGTTCAAACATTTTTATTTTTAATTTATTTTATTGGCTCACTCCATTTTAATTCCTTTGTAGCAACTTCTTGTTAGCTCACATTTCAATGGTTGAATTGGTTGTGAACACTTATTTGAAACCCCATAGAAACACTAAAACTTCCTGTTTGCATTGATGTTTTGAGTTTGTTTTTGAGCTTGTTTTTGTTTATTGACTGAAAACTTCTCCAGTGTTAGACAATTTGTTTCCTAACAATTCAAACAGGATCTGCAGATAATTCATGAGACTTATGGTACTCACGGAGATTTGACAGCATACCCGTGTTCTGTAGATAACACAACATTTCAAGTTATAATTAAAGAGTGCAGTGTACTTACAAAACCTTCTAGAGTTGTATTGAACCAGGACGTCCAGCTGTCTGATGTCTGGCCCAGCAAGGTCCAAAGACATGGACTCCTCTGTTCCTTATAACCCGTTTGGGTTGTGTTGTCCTGTCCATAGTGATGGTCAGAGTCAAGCAGATCTAAAGTTATGGTTCTCCGAGGACTGTCACTACACTTCCCACTCAGGAGATGAGATGACATTTCATCTTACTGTGGTCATCAATGTACCTGTTTACATCCGAAATGGTCACTGTGTTTGCAATCATCAGCCTCACAGAGCCATCACATCCATTATTTCACCAGTATTATAAATAAATCCACAAAGCAATTACACAGAACAGAGTATGAGACGAAATAAGGGTTGAATTGTTACTGATCAGGTGACTCTGTTAAACTGTTATCGATGAGGAGTTTCAATGTCTTCATTATTATTGAGTTACTGTGTGTGCAGTTAGGTTTTATTTCAATAAACTGGAAAAAGCAGAGTGGTCTTTTTTAACAGATGTTTATCAGCTGAATTCCTGTTTACCAATGAAATTGATGTTTGTTTGTTTTTTTGGCAATGCGTTCTTTAATTAAATTAAGAAACCACAATGGGGAAATTGCTTAAGGCAGCCCAGCAAAGAGCGCCATAGGCTATGCGGGTAGAGTGCCTTGTCCAAGGACACACAACAGTGACTAGGGAGGAGTTGGGATCGAACCACCAACCAGTGGTTATTGGACAACCCTGCTCTGCCACTGAGCCACTGCTGCCCAAGAAGAAGAAGAAGTTCTGACGAAGTTCTCATTCATCTAGGTCGTTTTTTTTCATGTTAGAGTTGTTCGGAATTGATTGTTTTCTTTGTTTAGAAACATTAGGACAAAATATCATCACAGTTCCTTGAGTTTGTCCAAAACCATAAAGATATGAAACACATGAACGGTACAGACAGAAATACTGCATTGTTTTCTAAAGAAATACTGTCAAAGTTTACGCCCAGTTCAGACAGTTCAATAGTGTGTGTCGTGGACATGGCACCTGTTTTGTTTACAGACAGGCCTGTTGTTTTCACCGTGAAGATGTCTTCCTGTGTCGGAGGACCCGGACAGCTGTAGATGGATTCTGGGCCAGCAGGTAAGTCACCTGGTCTAGACTGAGACTTGCCACCTTCTCCCCATTTACTTCTAGGATTTCGTCTCCAACTGCCAGCAGGCCAGCGTACAGCTTTGCAGTGTTGCTATCCCCCATGTCCTCCACGTACACTCCTACAACACATATTGTACTGTTAGGGTACAGGGCTATACATGCACTGCTTGAATACCTTAGTACTGCCATGTCAGGATCATCACTAAACTACAAACTGTATTTGACACTAAATAATGATTTAGTGTAAAGAGCCCTCCAGCAGTACCACATTATCAATGGTATATACACCAATACAGGTACCACAAGCTTCTGGTATGTCCCTCTAATTAGCAGCGTCACGCACATCCTTCCAGATAAGACTCTGTCATTAGTAACAACAACAGCTGTCTGATCAGTTTCAGGGACTCTGCCATCTCTGGTCTCTGGCCACTGAACACCTTTCAGTGGTGGATCTGTGTCTACCAGTGACTAGGATCACAGCAGGACCATCAGTTCTGAATGAACCCCACAGTCTGAGAAATTCTGTGTCATATCCACCTACTGGTCTCATATGTATCTCAGTGGTGGATCAGATGATTTACTCCATGAGATGAGAAGGCCCTGCTACTTAGAGGGACACTGGGACCAGAATTGGCAGTTAAAATGGATAGGTGAGGTCAAATGGTGTCAGTACCAGAGTCAGGTCGGCCTTTTCCTCGGCTAATGATGAATCCATATGTTCGGCCCATTGGTTGGTTTAGCTCCAATACAATTGTTCCATCAGAACAAACCTGAAGAACTCGACCCACAGCACGGGCAGAACAGGGATGACTGACGTCCTTGACACTGAGGCAACGTTGCAAGAACCTGACAGACAAACAGGCAGTGGAGATGTGATTGTCAGTCATAGACATGAGTGGCTAATTGGAGTCCAACAGAAGCAGGCATTTTACTGATCAGCAGGTCTGTAGTCAGCAGAACGGTCTTTGCTCTTTTTCTGTTCTGACCCAAAACTGTGAACTGAGGACGACTTCTTCAACTGCAAGATGGGCGACCCCTGCAGGCAGGAAACACACTCACTCTTAACAGCACCTGAATGACATCTCACCTGATGACAAGATATAACTAATGTACTCACCATACTTAGAGACTGAACTGAAGGAGATTTCTTCAGCAGGCTGGAGGACTTCTTGTTACCAGAGGGACCCAGGTCAGAATCAGAATTGCAGGCCTTTGTGCTGAAACGGTCGAGGCTGCCAGTTCGAGCCCTGCTCAGTCTAACAGTGGAGAAAAGATGACGCAGAGACAGGCGAGAGGAATCGTCTCTGCTGCTGAAGCTAAGGGAAACACACAGGTTTACTTTTACTGTGTAGAAACATCAGACACAACTCTATGACCCCCGTGACCTTACAAACCTAAAGGCTGACATCACTGCAGAAACCCTCAAAAACCAGAAAGAAAAGGTGGATCAACAAATGTAGAAAAGTCATCCAGTCCATTACATGCTCTGATCAAGTATATTACACTGGACCCATCAGCTGAAGACAGTCTAGGTTACATTTGGTCAGATGATAAAGCTGAAATCAATAAATCAATACGACCTGCTGTATCTGATCTCACCAAACTTTTACTAATTGTTAATAAATTGTATCGCTAATAAACTTGTTTCCCTCGTCTATCACAATGACACCATCACAGTTTAGTTTGAATTTACACTCACTGTTCCACGGGCGGAGCTTTGTCACTGTGGGGCTGTCCGTCACTGCTGTGGGAGGCGGCCGGGGTTTGGTTCTCAGCTGTAAACCAATCAGAAGTTAAGATACTGATGTTTACAGGCATGTGTCATGAAACACATGTAAGACCAGGAATTCCATGAGGTTCTGTGTTTGGACCAATTGTCTTCACCTCATACATGCTTCTCCTGGGAAATTCTATCTATTTATAGCTATATTATCATGTCATTACTCCATTGACATACAGCTGTATTGATCTATAAAAGCAGAGGAAATGGATCAATAACAAGGGCATGTCTTGAAGACACAATGACCTGGACGGCCTAAACATTGACTCAGGAACAGACGAGCTAACAATATTTTACTCTGGCTTGAAGATATATAATAATAAATAAACAACACAGGAAGAAATACACTTATACAGATAAACCTCATGCTTAAATAAGTGAATATGTCCGCTGCACTGACCTGTTGTCTCTGAGCTCTTTCCTGATAATGAGGAGGAGGAAGAGGAGGATGAGTTCTTCATTGTGCTCTTCACATCTCTCTCCTTCACACAGGGGCAACTCTCCTTCTGGTTCTGGTTCAGATCTGGCTCTGCCTTAGTGCCACTGAGCCTGTCATTCTGTGACAGAGGATGCCCTAAAAAGGAGGCTGGACTGGGCGTGGCCATGTGAGGGGCGTAGGGGTTTATTGGTAAGTCAGTAGCTGATGTCCCCAAGACGGTAACCTGTGATCCCTGTAGTTCCTCATGACTGGCGCTTCGTCTCACCTGCATGTGAGAGACCTGTCTGACCCTGCCATTTCCTCTGCTGGTGTCACTCAGTGTGACAGTGCCAATGTAGGTCTCTCTAATGGGCTCAGTCCGCACCTGGCTGTACCTGCTCAGATTCCTTCCCCTGTCAGTTACAGGTGGGTGTACCTGGAGGTTCAGGTCCAAGCCGACTCCACCTCCTAACAATGTCTGAGAATCACTCTGATGAGTTCCCACCATCGCAATTCGTCCGTTCTGTTGCATGTCAACAACATGCCTCACATCCTTCAGCCACACCCCTTTTCTGCCATTGATGTACATATGTAAGTCTGGTTTAGCTACGAGAACTCCTGTACCTCGCGGCCCCCCAGGCCTCCTCAGTCGCTCCAAGTATCGAGTTTCTGCTTCCATCTCTGTCTCATCCTCAAAACGCAGACGACGATTTGGAGAAGCTCCCTGGTGTTGCCTTGTTGACCTGGAGGCTGCTGCACATGGATTACTTGGATGTCCTGACAGCAGGGCCACACACCCCGACGGCTCCTGTCTGACCCCCGACCTGCAGAAAGACAACAGTAAGAGGGCATCAAAGTCCAGACGTGTGTCAGGGGTTAGCACGGTGTGTGTGTGTGCATGTGTTTTACTCAGTGTGTGTTTCTCAGCAGGTTGTGTGCGTTTCAGAATCAGACTTGTGTTTATTGCCATGTAAGTGAAGAGGTTTCACATTACTAGGAATGTACCTTAGGGAGTAGTGCGTACGTAAAACATAAACCAAGCAAAAATATGAAGCATGCATTGGGCTTAGGGGACAGACAGAGCACGACAGAGCCTGATATGGCTTCAGTGTAACAGACAGCACATACAGATCTGTGAGCTGGTACAGTGTGCTAAGTAGTGCAAGCAGGAAAGTAAACAGTGCAAATAGTCATCAGGTGGATCATGGAGCATGGCACAGTGACTGCAGCAAAGTGACATTATAAAGTGACAGAGCAGTACTAGTCCAACAGCAGAGGGGGAGAAGCTGTTCTTGTGGCATGAGGTTCTGGTCTGAATGGACCGTAACCTCCTGCCTGAAGGAAGTTTGTGTGTATGAGTGCATGTGTGTGTCTTTGGTAGTAGTAAAAATAGTAAAAGAGGAAAACTTGATGGCACATCAATAACTATATGAGCTAAGGCCTCATACTGATCTTACTGTTTTCAGTGTTTTGCACCCTAACTGCTTTCCTGCTCCTCCTTCCCTGGCTTAGCAAACAAGAAACACAGCTCCATGTCACACTTAGCAGCAATAAGTAAAATGCACGTACACTGTAGAAGCACTAAAACAAGTTGTTAAGAGACAAAGTAGTTGCTGTATAAATCAGACAAAATGGCTCAGTTATAGGACCTTTGTGCTTTTAACACTGAAGCCTTGTGAGTGTGGTGTCCTAAATGTATCGATTTGAACACAGACTTGAAACATGAAGGATTTACAAGTTTAAAAAAGTTTGTAGCCTGACAGTGAACTCATCATGAGTGATGAAGAATGAACTTGAAGACACAAAAAATTCTGAAAAATGACAACATGTATTCATTTCCATAAGATCAACACACACGTGTAGCACACTGCGATGTGTGTGTGTGTCAGGGTGTGCAGGTTGTGTGTGTGTTACTCACAGTGTATGTGTGTCGGGGGTCAGCAGGTTGTGGTCTCCTTTCAGAGGAAAGCGGCGCCGCTTCATGCGAGCTCTGTCCTCACTCTGCTGCTGCCGTGGTAACCAAGCTGCCACAAAGAAGCTGAACAGGCATAGTGGGGGAGGGGAGAGTATGACATCAGCAGCTATGATTGGTCGGTGTGACCGAGAAGGAGGATTAAACAGACAAGCTTGTCAGGTCCAATTACCCTGATGAGACCACACTGTTTACATCAGCACACCCAGTGTGTATGTGTGTGTTTGTGCTCAGAACACTTTGGTTGAAGCACCTTCAACCAGAGGTTTGAGTGTTTTTTCACTTGGAAACAAAACCAGACACTACCAACAACAACCTACCACATTAACTCAGTTCAATTCCGTCTTTATTTGTATAGTATCTTTTCAAACGTCTGCTCCTTCCTCAGAGTCACTCTTAAGTCATGTTTGAGCTTGGAGTCCTTACTAAGATTTTTTAGGCTAAGATCAGAAGGGATTCTAAGATTCTTTGTGAATATGGTCCCGGGACTTGTAGAGTTCTCTGGAAGACCTTTCTCTGCTCCCCCACCATCCTTCATCTCAATGAAAAGGGACGATATTATCCACATCTTAGAGGTACGCCATTAAACATTAAAAACTATTAAAAACGTGAAAATCCAAGGGCTTGTCAGCAATTCTGCCAATATTTTCACATAGTCTGCCCCATTTCAGTTACAATTCACCCTACGGAAGCTCCTCCCAAACGTCTACTAGCCAATTATATCTTAGCAACCATATGCGCGGGAGCCTGACAAGCTTTCTGGCAAGGTAACAATGCTTTAGTGGTGTGAATACAGATTATATAAATCAACCCCAACCCAAAACGCAGCTGGACAGATGTCAGGTATGGATTAAGCAGTGTGGAAGGAGTCATGCGCAACTGAACATCGAGAGGATCGGTGACAACAGCTATGTTGTGTTGTTAGTGATCACATCAATTCTGATGATACTGTCTGAACGTTGACAAATAATGTTGTGGATATAACCATCAAAAGCATTCTGCAGTCCACTCTGCCTGGCTATTATACTCTACTAGTTAGGGAATTATAATTCCCTTTAGGATATCTGTCGCTAGCATGGTTGACATACTGGCCTATGTAGCAAGCAAGTAGGCGGGGTGAACTGGTAACATATGGTTTGTACTAAATGGTACTGCTGTGAGTGGGAGGGATTCACATCCATCTCACTGAGAGACTGAATGGTATGGCTGGCCATGCAGTTATATAAGAGCATTGAATGGTGAAATTAATGAATGTATGATCAACATAAATATGTTTTTTTTCTGTTTGATCATGCCTTCTGGTCTTATTTGCTACCACTGTGGTTCTTTTTGTCCTGGTTATAGCTATCTATTCTCTCCCACATGTTCCTCCTGGACAAACTCTGTCCAGCTCTGTTGACCTCCCTTTGGGATGTACCCACCAGGTGTGGGTCTGTCATGAGTGGCTCTGAACTTAGTGAGACGTCTGAGGAGACATGGCTGATTTCCTCAACCATGAACAGATTCAGAATCAGAATTCCTTTATTTATCCCTGGGGCGAAATTCTTTCCACCAAACATGCCCTGGTGCATTCATATTGTCAGATAAGACTGATACTGCCGGAGGTACAAGTAGCACTGTGTATGTGTGCATTCAGACGCAGCAGAGCTCAGTCAGCACAACACTTATATTCCCTTGATGTTAATTTATCAGACATGATGCTGACAGCAGACACGGCTGAGCAGGTAACTCACACACACCACCAACGACTGACAGCTAAACCCCATTTCATTTGCTATCTTAAATCTGTAAGCTCAGTAATGAAGCACATTTATGTGTGTAAATGAGACAAAGGCACAACTTAAACCAACCAGTCTGCCTGCTGGGGAAACAAAGAGAAAATGTGGGCGCAGCCTTCCTTCTTAAAGCCTTCTGAGGGAATTTGGACCAGGTGTGTAGTTCTTGCTGCTACACAGAAACCCAGAGCCTGAACAGGAAATAACCTTGGGTCGGACCCGGCTCACAAGGTCCATCTGGTCTTTTTAGATCCATCTTTAAAAACAACATAATCCTTAAACATACTCTCCCATCTTACTTCTTCCAGTACTGTTTGTTTGCAGACCCTGTGTATTCGTACCTGTTTTCCATGAAGTACTGGGATTCAACTCAACTGAAAAAATGTAATTGAATCCCGATACAGGAAAAACAAGATTTCAGTTACAGTCCCTGCATTAACATTAGACATCAATGAAAACCTTTATCTGACCCACAATGGGAAACTTGAAAGAAGAACATTAGATCATTTAGCAGTGTTTAGAGTAGAGATTATAGATATGGATAGAAAATGAGAAATTCAATAAGGTCATCCTTTGCTCCGAATCTCAATTAGATTTGGCATCACTGCAATCTTCTTCACTCAAACAAGACAGCATATGTTAAATGAAATATATGAAGCAATATTCACACATGAGGTTTCTTCGTGTCTTACTGTCTGCTTGCTTGGGGGTTCAGGCTCTGGGTCTGATTGTAAAAAGGCGCTATATAAATAAAATTAAATGGAAAAATGTGAATGGGTTGGTTTCCTGTACACCTCAATGGCACAGCCATGATTCTGTCTGTAGAATTTGCTGTCATACTTAAAGTAGGTGCTGGTTAGGTAGATGTCACGTGTGGTCTGGGGTTAAGAGAGTTCTGTCTGCATGGGTGTTGTGCCGGGCCAGCTGTTCTCTCACAAACATCCTGGCATCTGTACTGGGACAAGACAAGTTACATCATATGAGACCATGGCGTTGTTTCTGTCCATGTCAATCTGTTTGACTTCAACAACAAAGTCTTGTGAGTTGTGAACATGTTGTGTTCCCAACAATGGAGACAGAATGGCTGATGTTTAGCCACATTGTATGTAACTGAGTTGGTGCTGCTTAAGAGGAGAATGCTAGGTATGTCCAAGGTGCCTGGACCAGGTGGGAACACGGTGACGCAAGAGAGTTTGGTCAGAGCTCTGGAGAGCAGAACCATTCTGCATCAGGTTCCTTATCTCATCAGTGTATGATGTCCTCCCAAACCCAGCATGTCAACTGTGCCTGAGGAGGGGGTCCTTGGAGCACAGGTATGACAGGGTACTAGCAGCCACAGTCTGTACAACATCCAGGGCAGCAGAAACCACAAACCCAAACTAGGTTCATCACTTTCGTTAGAGCTGGGGAGAAAATACATCACCACTCCCCTCCTGAGGAGGGCTTCTTACTACCGCACATGACTGGCAGGTCAGATCGACCAAAGAAAGCAGCTTAAGTTCCCGGAGCAAATCGCAGCCCCTTGCTCTTTCTGGATATGGTGTTAACAAAAGCAAGTGGTCCTGTTGGAACTTACCACCCCTTAAGCAATTTCCCCCTGGGATTAATAAAATATTTCTGATTCTGATTGGGAAGACTGTATTGGAGAAGCCAATCGGCATAAAGAGGAAAATATGCCGAGCTGGTTGCCAAATGCCAGGACAATGCCTGGAGAGACTGCTGCAAACCAGGAGAGATAGGTTCAGGTTGTCAGGCCTTCGTTGCCACGAGCTCTGTGGCTCCTTGGAATCGAAGGTCAGCAACTACAAAGAGCCACCAACAACATCCAAGAGGCAGCGGAAAAAGCCTCACGGTGGCTGTTTATCAAGAGAGATAAGTCAAGGTTCAGGTTTTTAACAAAGTTCAGGTTTCTAAACAAGGTTCAGGTTTTAAACAAAGTTCAGGTTTTAAACAAAGTTCAGGTTTTTAACAAAGTTCAGGTTTTAAACAAAGTTCAGGTTTTTAACAAAGTTCAGGTTTTAAACAAAGTTCAGGTTTTTAAACAAGGTTCAGGTTTTAAACAAAGTTCAGGTTTTAAACAAAGTTCAGGTTTTAAACAAGGTTCAGGTTTTAAACAAAGTTCAGGTTTTAAACAAGGTTCGGGTTTTAAACAAGGTTCAGGTTTTAAACAAGGTTCAGGTTTTAAACAAAGTTCAGGTTTTAAACAAAGTTCAGGTTTTAAACAAGGTTCGGGTTTTAAACAAGGTTCAGGTTTTAAACAAGGTTCAGGTTTTAAACAAAGTTCAGGTTTTAAACAAGGTTCAGGTTTTAAACAAGGTTCAGGTTTTAAACAAAGTTCAGGTTTTAAACAAGGTTCAGGTTTTAAACAAGGTTCAGGTTTTTAACAAGGTTCAGGTTTTAAACAAGGTTCAGGTTCAGGTTTTTAACAAGGTTCAGGTTTTAAACAAGGTTCAGGTTCAGGTTTTTAACAAGGTTCAGGTTTTTAACTTTCAAATTGCACACTGTTGTTTTTGTTTTTTCATATCATGTCTAGACTTATGTTTATACGTACATTTTTTTCTTCTGCACCTATGTTTATTTTGTGTGTTTTGCTGTAAATAATGTTTATACTGTTTCATGTTTACCACTAGAGGTATATTTTTAGTATGAGTGAGTGCCTGTATTTTGCTGCTACAATAGTGAAATGTAGTGTATTTTTCATTCTATTCTATTCTATTCTATTCTATTCTATGATGTAGTGGGCCACTTGGACACAAGTCAGAAACTGATCAATGCCAGCCCCTGCTGAGGGTGTCTGATGACCCAGTGATCCTGGGTTCATCACTGAAGACCGGTCCAAGTAGCACAGTCAGGTGGTTTTAGATCTAAACAACATAATATTATGGTAACAGCATTCAATAAATCTTGAAGAAGTGACAGACAGAATGGCGTGAGCATATGAAAAGAAGTCCAGCAGAGGGCAGCACAAGAGAGGGCTGGATCTGATCCTGTTGGATATTGATTTGTTATAGTATTATTGTTATAACAAAAGGATCCCAAAATGTCCAGTAAGATCCAAAGTCTCACAAAGACACTTTGTTCTGGTGTCATGTGTTTTGTTCTCGGGAAACTCGCCTGTGCTGCGTTCAAGGGACGCTCAGAAATCTGCGATCTTCTGTTTTTTAAGTTAAGCGCCATAATGTGGGCTGAACCCGCCGTTAAACCACAGCAATAATAACAACACTAATACGAACACGAAGAAGGCGGAGGCTGTGACGTAATGTCCCGGACATGACGTAGCAGAGCAGTCTCGCGTGTGCGCTGTGTTGTGATAAACATGGCGGCTCCTCTGGAGGTGATAGTGAGCAGTGACTCCAGCGCTCAGCTCTGGAACATCTCCGTGTTCGACCTCCACAGCGGCTCCAGTCTGCTGTCCTACCGCGGAGGGAACAGCGCGGCCCGGACACTGACGGTGCTGAGCGGAGAGTACCTGCTGTCCGCCCAGCTGGGCAAGAACTTCATCAATGTGTGGGAGATCCAGAGGAAGGTACACCGAGCTCTCCGTCTCTCTGACACACACACACACACACACACTGATGGAGGAAGTCGTGGACGCTCCTGAACATTCATCCTCGGTCGGACAAAGCGTAACCACAGACTCTCGGTGTTTACGGAGTGGGTCAGGATCGAGCCAGAACAGCTCAGAGAACAGTTCAGTTTACGCGGGGCTCCACATGGTCCGGAACGTCTGGCTCCGCCTACACGGCCTGCAGTAACGGTCGACTTTGTCTGTAACCACACAATCACTGATACTTCATCAATACATGTTTTCCAGGACCAACTGCAGCAGAAGATCGTGTGTCCAGGTGTCGTCACCTGTCTGACCGCCTCACACAACGGACTCTTCCTCGCGACTGGAGTGGGTGAGGCAGTGTACCTGTGGGAGGTCAGTCCGCTCTGCTTCTTCTCCCTATTAAAGACTCATGTTCCATGGCATCCAGCCTGACAGGGACCAGTACATTGTACCGTGTTTAACTTGCTCCGGTGTGTTTAGGCGCACTTTATTATTATTATCATCATTAGTCTATGTTTTGCTCTGATTGGTCACAGTGTGTTTGTATTCATGTCTGATTGGTCACAGTGTGTTTGTATTCATGTCTGATTGCTCAGGTGTGCACAGGTAAGCTGCTGTCTGTCCTCAGTCGTCACTATCAGGACATCACCTGTCTGAAGTTTACAGATGACAACAGCCATTTTATTTCTGGAGGGAAAGACAACCTGGCACTGGTGTGGAGTCTGCACAGGTAGACACACACACAGAGACACACACACAGACACACACACACACAGAGACACACACAGACACAGAGACACACACACATACAGAGACAGAGACACACACACACAGACACACACACAGAGACACACAGACACAGAGACACACACACATACAGAGACACACAGACACAGAGACACACACACATACAGAGACACACAGACAGACACACACACACACACACACACACACACACACAGAGACACACACAGACACAGACAGACACACACACACAGACACAGAGAGACAGACAGAGAGACAGACACACACACAGACACACACAGACAGAGACACACACACACACAGACACACACAGACAGAGACACACACACACACAAAAAGCAGCCACCTCTGGGGCTGAGACATGACACCAATGAGGAAGTGTTGAAAACTGCAGTTCACCCTACAGCCTCTAGGGACTGGCTTCAAAGGTGAGTCAGTCCCCATGGCTGATCCTGGTCTCTATTGATACATTCTCTTTTGGTGTCAACTGTACAGAGGGTGAATTTTTTTTATAATCCACTTGCTTTAATAATATTAGGGCTTAGAAATCAGAATCAAACTGTCAATGGCACACACACACCTGATGAACACCTGTACCACACTATAGTAAATGTGGACAAAATGACAGCTGTAAGGAGGCGGGGAAGCTCTGAAACGGCTGTAAAGGTTGTTTTGGAATGAGCCACGATCTGTGTGTGTTTCAGTGTGATCCAGCTGGATATAAGCCACACCCCTGAGCCAAGACATGTCCTGTCCCGTCACACCCTACCAATCACAGACCTTCACTGTGGGCTGATGGGACCTCAGGCAAGAGTTGCCACTTCCTCCTTGGACCAGACTGTGAAGGTGAGTGTATTACACCTGCACAGGTGGAGGACCCAGTCAATAAGGCAGTGCTGATGGCTCAGTGTAAGGACGCACACAGATTTGGATAAATAGTGCATAATATGTACAGGACGACCTGTACGTCACACACTTCAACGTGTTTATCACGGATTTTTTCAGCAAGCAAATGCATGTGGAGCTCAGATAACGGGTGATAAACAACAACACTGACCCTCAGACTCTCCATCACCTTCAGATAAACTGAAATCCTTCATCACTCAGTACAAACATGGATCTCACTGCTCAAACAAACAGTGCTCTGTTTGAGCTTATGCACGTGCCGCAGAGTAACATGGAGGGTGGACGACGGGGATGAAGCGTCTTCACATCTGAACAGGAAGAAGTGAAACTTGTTGCCTCCCTTCTGTGTAAAAACATTTTCTTTAAAGTCTGAGTGTCTCTGCTTAGACTGCTGCCCCCACAACCTGGCCCCTGATAATCATTATTTACACAGCGGGTCACTTAGGATGCGAGCACAAGCTCCCATGCATCAGCTGCACACTGATCCTTTTCCTTTATACCCGTTCATATGCAGTAAGTCCAGAGGTGAAGCAGGCCATGTTTACCTGCGCTGCACTTACTGCTTGAGTTTTAAGCTGACTGAACGGCTCTCATCTCTTTTCGTGCAAATAAACACACACCGATTGCTGGAAAACCGAGATAGCTCAAAGAAATAAGCCCAGATAAAGTTCTGAGGATCGCAGCTAACACATGGTTTACACTGTGTTTGTGCCAGCTCACCTGTCTGCGCTGAGGATTTGTCATTAGATCCTGATAAGAAAATATTCCTTATAAGAGAATTTCCCATTTGAGGGACTAAAAGAATTATTTTATCTCTTCTTAAAATATATGACATTTTATCTGGAGTTCGATACATTTCAGTGTCAGCCAACCACATGCATGATGACATCACTGCTAATCTCTGATCCGGATGATCCATCCACTCGGACTTGTGGTGAACTCTGCTCTGTGTTCTGACGTCTGTATCTACCTGTCTAGGTGTGGGAGCTGTCCTCAGGTGAGCTGCTCTTGTCCGTCCTTTTTGATGTGGCAGTCATGTCGGTGACCTTTGACCCCTGTGAGTACTTCATATTCTGCGGAGGAAGCGATGGAAACATTTTTCAGGTGTCTTTGTGCAGCCAGGTAAGTCTCATTTTAACATCCTACAAACTGATCAACTTAAAGGCAGGTGTCCTACCTGAGTTAATCCTTCTGTTCATAGTACCACTATGACACCATAGCTATAGAAGCAAGCAACAAACACAGCATTACTGGGTGTTGCATCACAGACAGGTAGCTCATGTAGCAAGAATGAATGCCAACAATAAACACAATTAACACTGCAGCTCTTCCCATGTATGGAGGATGGTCCTAACAGGTCTTTGTTAAAAATACATAGAATAACAGGGTCAGCCTTTTGTGGACTGCATTCTCAAAGCTTTGATGCTCCTTGAGTCAGTAACACATTCAGCTGATGTGCATAGCAGTGTATGCTCTCTCCTTAACTTTAACCTGCACCCATTTGTTCCGGATGACCACTGCTCCATCAAAACACTTTATCCACACATTCATGTTCCTCCAATAGCAGCAATTCCATAGGCTAGCTGTCCACTAATGACGTCTTCACATCAAGCTGCTCCCTATCTGTCTGAGAAGTGTGAGCTGCAACAAAGGGTGCTTTATCTTCGTCATCTCTTTCCCATCATTTCTGTCAGGTCATTTTCTAATTTCATGGATGTCCCACTAAACCTTTGTGTGGACAGGTGGCAGTATAAGTCTTATTGTTTTTCCAAATAATTGCCTCAATTTGTGGATCCAGCACTTTCACCGTGTTCCCTAAATGAAAGTTCCCGTTTATGCAAGATATGACACAGTTTGGGTTTTTCTTCACCTTTTCGCTCCGTTTCCCAGCACATCGGTTTGTTAAACTAGATCCACTTGGGTTCAATAGTTCTTAAAAGTAGTTGCTTGTAAGTGATCAGTTAAATAACAAGCCCAGCCCTACAGTTTCAGCTTCTCTGAGTACCGCTTGTAGTTAATACTTGCTAAATTGAAAATGATGGACAAACCCTTTCCCTGGCTGAGGCAGGCTGGCTAGCTTCAGGGCTGGCTAGCTTCAGGGCTGGCTAGCTTCAGGGCTGGCCAGCCTTCCCATGCGATGTCAAGCTTTTCTTGAAATCTCATTAAAAGCATTTGGGAATTATTTAACACATCTGCATGGAAAAAATATTTTACATTTGTAGGTCAGTGATTCTGATGGTGTTTAGGCCAACAGAGGAGGCCTTGCTGGCATCAGAGTCAAAACTGAACCAACCAAGCCAACTGAACCACACAAACTTGAGTACACATCGTGAAAATCACCCGTCTGCT
Organism: Parambassis ranga; assembly: GCF_900634625.1. Taxonomy (NCBI): domain Eukaryota; kingdom Metazoa; phylum Chordata; class Actinopteri; family Ambassidae; genus Parambassis; species Parambassis ranga. Next base: position 25,135,411 of record NC_041025.1, on the reverse strand, counting down.
GAAACAGAAACTACAGCAGTCAGTACGGAGATCTGTGATTGGAAAGAAAGTGTTTTCTTCTTCCTTTGACTCTGTTGTTTCCTTTCACAGCAGATTTACATTTTAAAGCTTCACTGAGTTAATCCTCCAAACAAACACCCCATCCTCCCCCACAATGATGATACTGTCTTTAGTCTCTGAGGACGGTTAAATCTCTGAACTGAAGCTGCTGCAGCTCCTCATTCTACAAACATTGTTTAAATAGAGACAAACAGAGGTTCCTGTCTGCGCTCTGAGGAGCTTTAATCTGCTCACACTGCAGACTCTACAAATGTGGTGCAGAGTCAAAAAGACTGAACAAATATCAGACCGCTCCAGCTGCCAATAATAACGATTATTTCATTACAAATTGATCTGATGGTTTTAAATGAAATTAGTCAATAAGAAAGCTTTTTGCTGTATAAAACAAGAAGTATAGTAAAGTATACACTTTCAAATCTACCTACGAAGCTGGAGCCAAATTATAAAAACTACATCTGGACTGTACATACAGTGCTGTGTAAAGGTTTGGGCGCTCTGCATCAGTTTGTCACTTGAGCTTTTGAAGCAGCAGCTTCATGTTAACATCTGTCTTGTATTTAAACACAAACATTTCAGTAGTGAAATAACTTTTATTTGCCCAACAGAAACACAAATGGGCACGTGCATAAATGTGGGCGCCCTTTTAATCACATTCATTTCAAGACCTGTAGGGAGTTATAGATGACAGGTTGAAGCACAAAACTGCTTTGAGCTTGTTAGATCTTCAGTTACTAAGACAGGTCGAATCAATCATGAAAAGGGCTGTTTAACAAAGGTAACTGCTGGCTGTGCTTGTCCTAGGTTCTTTCTTAGAGAGTGGAAACATGGGGGCCTCTGAACACTGACCTACAAACTAAGATAATTCATTATTATGAATTAGGAGAAGGGTACCAGAAATGATTTGGAAGGTCTGGAGTCTCTGTCTCCACTGTCAGACATGGTTAAGGATGGTTAGAATGGTCACAGACCACCTCCAGAGAACTACAAGAACATCTGGCTGCTGATGGTGTAGTTACTCTGCACCAGGAAAAGCTCATTGGAAGGATGACACGCAAAAATCACAAGAAGAGTCGCATGAGGTATGCAAAAGCACATCTGGACCAGCCAGAAGCATTTTGGAAAAATACTGTGGTCAGATGGGACTAAGGGAGGCGAAAAACACACACTGAGCTCCGTGAGAAGAACTTATTGCCCAACATGACATTTGGTGGAGGGTCCATCATGTTCTGGAGTATCAGCAGATTCTTGACAAGAATGTTTAAGAGTCAGTCTTAAACTTGAAGCTACGCTGGGTTGGATTTTCAGCAGGACAGTGATCCTAAGCACTGTTCAAAATCCACCAAGGAATTCATGCAGAAGCCCGAGTACCATGTTCTAGAATGGCCATCCCAGTCCCCAGACCTTAACATCTTTGAAAATGTATGGATGGATTTGAAGCAGGCTGTCCACACACAGAAGCCAAGAAACCCCACTGAACTGGAGCCGTTTTGGAGTAAAGGGCAAAAATACCACCTGGCAGACTGTAGGCACTGTCTGTGGCTAGAGATCTTCTCAAGGGGTGCCCAGACTTTTGCATAACACCGTATATAAGATATCATAGATCATAACTCAAACTGCACGTTAGGATCACATCCACAGACCAGACTGTAAAGCTCAGATGAGAGGAATTGAAACAATCAGTCAGACCAGTCAATCAGTCAATGGGAGACGTCACAATAAAACACAGAAAAATAATTAGGTTTTCCCGGTTGAACTGTTTGTAATTAATCTGCAGACTCTTGGTCGGGAGAAGTCTTTCCAGTCGGACAACGAAGGAAACCAGGTCTTCAGAGGACACAGGTCAGACCACTGACTAACTGCTTCTCCAGACTGTAACAGACTGAATGTGTTTACAGACCAGACTGTAATCAATGTCTGTTGTCCTCAGGAACCTAGTGACATGTCTTTCTGTGTCGTTGGACGGCACTCTGCTCCTCTCTGGATCACATGATGAGACGGTTAGACTCTGGGACGTCCAAAGTAAACAGAGCATCCGCTGCCTGACACATAAAGGTAAGCCCCTCCCCTCTTGTGATATAATGGCTGACACACATCATTATCTGGACCACAGCCTTAAGACCTCTGGAGACCTCCAGAAATGTCTTCCCTCCTCTGAGCAAAATATTTGCTGACAAACAAGTGGAACAGCTGGAGCAGCTTGTTTCACAGCTGTGATCAGGAGCCCTTGAGTAATGAAAACAATACAGCAGAGGGCCTAAATATCTGAATCTGTGTAAGGTGAGGTGAATTTAACCTCCATGTTGCTGGTTTGTTTGGTTTATTAAATACGTCCTCTGGCTGGGTCTCTTGAGGAGCCTTTACTCTTCTGCCTCATTCATGATGTGTGATGGTGTGGCGGCTGACAGGAACATGAAAAAGAAACGCCCCACCGTGATCATGACTGGCACTTTGTAATTAACCAAATCCTCTCTGTGCTGAGGGCCTCCTCACTTCAAACGGGCTGTCAGGAGACGATAATCCCTCCTTTGGCTGGACGGATGGACTCGTGGTCGTCCCCGGCCTCCATCACATTTTCAGACTCTCTTCCTGCAGCCGCCGACGCTGCTCACGAGCCAGACTGAATGTTAAATGAAAAAGCTTCATCCTCCATGACAGCGGTGCTTCAAACTGATTTGTCTCAGCAGAGCAGATTCAACTGCTTCACATGTTCAGACCAAAGGAACCCCCAATCTCCAGCTTCTATTGAATTGCAGATTAACACAATTTTTTACATCTAGACCTGACTGTTCGGAGGTTACAGCTACAGTATTGGTAATAAACCGTTGACAGTAAGTATTGATAATGTTGATGAAGATTTCCAGTCATACAGGTCATATTCGTAGAGATGATTGAAGCAAGGCGTCAAGAAAACTCCTCTGGAAAAGTCCAGACTCCTTGCTTCAATCGTCTCTATAAGTATTGATAATGATCAGCAGCAAAGTGATTGGGGTTTTTCTTTTGCAGCATTCCAATCAGTACTCAGGGATTTTTAGTCATTCTGGCCAGCTGCAGTTTATTTAGAATTATTCATGTATGTATCATCTTCTATTTTCTACTAAGAGTAGAGTTCAGATGTACTCTCAGATCCTGAATGAATGATTGATGACTGGCAGAATTTGGGTCAGTCTGTGGTTGGGTATCTGACTGTGTGTGGACGTCCTTTTCTGATACATATATGAAAAAGTTTCAGTAACAAATTGAGTCTTTTGGAGTTCCTGGACTGGAACAATTTGATAAATGGAAGCTGCTGGTAAAAACAGTTATTGATCTTTAATCAGAAGCCATTAGTTACTACTAGGGGTGGAACGGTTCACCAAATCCATGGTTCGGTTCGTATCACGGTTCTGAGGTCTCGGTGTTCGGTTCGGTTTACAATGTTGAGGTTTTTTCTACTTTAAAGACTCTGGAAATACTAGATGAGCATAAAATATATATCCTATTTATCCAACATTCAACATATTTAAGAATCAGTTCAGTGTTTCCATCATTATATCAGGTCAATTTCATTTCTATATAGCACCAGATCATAACAGAAGCCATTTAAGAACCTTTCCTAAAGAACAGGTCTGCACCTGGTTCTTTATTAAACAAACTAAACAGCTCATGTTATTGATCTTATTTGCAGCATGTCATTTCTGTCTGCGCACAGAGGCCCGATGTGCGTACACACACACAGACACGTGTGCGCACATATTCCCACCGTCAGACAGAGAACGACATGCTAGCTAGATAGACTGAACTCTTTGACTACGCTAAGCTATGCAATGCTAACGGTGCTGATGTCCGTGTTTTTATTTTATTTTTGCCATTGAAATATGCTTTAACATCCCGCTCTGTAACCATGACGGGACCTTCAGCAGCTTTTGCCCACGGTTGGACGCAGAGTGCTGTGGGTCTCTGCTCTGCTGCAGCTGAACCTGCTGCGTGAAGCTACAGAGACGGGCCGGCTGTGAGTGTTTTGAGACGGGGAGCAGCTCACGGCCGCTGCTTGTCGAGGACAGGAGCTGACCGCAGAATGATTTCACGTCAGGCTCCAAACGTCACCAGAGAGTCACTAGTAGCTTTTGATTAAAAAAAGGTTTGGAAAGCCAATAAATGTAGCGAGAGAGACGCCAAGTTGTCAACACTCGTCTCTATGCTGTGGTAAAAACGCCTCCCTGTATTACTTGATGCGCATGTCCAGAACCGAACAGAACACGCGCCCCGAACCGAAACACGTGTACCGAACAGTTCAGATTTTTTTCCTGAACCGTCCCACCCCTAGTTACTACCAAAGCTGGTTATCTCTTCTGTGTTTGTTTCTAGCATTGCAGCTGTGTGAACTGTGGGGGTTCAGTCAGAGTTCATGAAGAAGAAAGTGGGGAATGAAAGATATGAATCGGTTCCACAGTGTGATATGTGCAGCGCTGCAGAGCCAAATGTTTCTGCCTCCTGTGACTGTGCGACTGTTATTAAGAAACATTCATCTGACGGGAGACCAGCTCTTCTGGAGGGATCAGAGAAATACCTCTTCATTCTACTACACCAAACCACTCCACATCCAGGACCCATTTTCAGAGGGACTGGGAGACCAGAACATTGAAGATACCTGAAGCCATCATACTGCATTAACAGCACTCCTGAACACAACACTTAATTTAACGGGATGGCCTCTGAACAACACACTGCGCTTAACTGAAGGACAACAACGGTTGGAGGAATGTTCAGGCTGGACTGTGCCAGAGACAAAGAGCAGCATGTTATGAACATTTGCTTTAAGGAGGATCATACACTATCAAGCTTGTACTTGGCAAAGGTCCCATTTTTTAAATGAGACCTAAAAGGGATAAAATAAGTTAATTCAAATAAGCCCCTGTGCAAGCACAAACAACGGCTGGAAAAACTCCTGAAATGGGAAAAAAAACCTTCAGCAGAACTGGGCTCATGGGGAAGGGTCCTCCTGCTGATGACCAGCCAGGTAAAGGAAGATAAGACAGAGAGGGTGAACGAGAGAGAGGGAGGAGAGGAACAAACATGCAAACGTCAAACATTACAGAAGAAAAACACAGTGTTACAGATTATTGTCCTCATTCGCCCGCTTAGCTACTACTAAGTAGATCGTGTCGGGGTTCCCAAGCAGCTAGAGTCTAGAGCAATGTCTAGAGTTAAACAGGAAGGTGTTGATTCTGAAGGGTAGCGGTGTCGTCTGCCTCACAAACCCAAGTTGGAAGCTGGTTCTGGAGTGGTACCTGAGAGCAAAAGTCTCAGCCTCCTGTTCTCCTTTTAGAGATTCAGGGATCCCCAAACCTGTACTCTGCAGCATCAGGTAGCTGTGAAGATGCTGCAGAACAACGGTGCTCCATGTGATTGCACGTGAGACCCATGTGAGCTCAGACTATCTGCAGTGTGTTGGCAGCTCTTCAGCCTCTCACACACTCGGCCTAATATATCTGTCATGTTGGACCACATTGGGACCATTAGTTTAATTCCAGCTTTGACGCCAAGAAGCTGATCGATATTTATAATTGAGTGGGAGATAATTAGACAGTTTGTCTACCACAACAAGCAGGAAATGGACTTTTCAGTAAAAATCTCAGTATTCCATCACAGTAACAACGATGCCTTCATATCTAAAGCATAAATAACACATAAATAAGCAGCTTCTTAATTATGTGTAAGAGGTGCCACTGCCTTTATTACAGGAAATCAGCACAGCTAGACCTCCGTGTAGGTGAAACGCCTGGCTGGGACTGAAGGTGAAGGCAGTTTGGGTGAGCAGGTGAGGCTGGATGAGCTGCTTGGTTCTGCTTCCTTCAGTATGTAAACGTGAAACCTGTTGTAATTATCATCAGTCATTACTGCCAACACCCTCCAATCCTATGTGGCTTGTTGTCTCGCAGCTTCTCAAATAGATCCTTGAGGTAATCTGAGGAAAATTAATTTGGAAAACCCCTGACAGTCTTGGAGCGACAGTGCTCAGTGCCGCAGGCGGGAAAACCTCCTCCCACAAAGAGTAAAAACAGTGGAATGAGCCGGTACTGTGGAGGGATTTAGGCGTTTTAAGGGGGATTGAAGGATGGAGGTTGTTGATCTTAGTGTGGCGGTAAATCAACACCCACATGTTGTGTTTCCTCACTGTGATTTGGAGCTTTTGTTACCATGAAATGAGTCTGGCAGAGCATCACCTACCCAGCTTGGCTGCTGATTTACTGATGTAAGGCAGAGCATAGAGCCCCTCTGTATATGTGGCTTTTTTCTGATAAGATGGAGACAAGGAGTGTTTTTGTGATGGAAGAATAAATTGAAGTGGAGGCGGAGACGATTAAAGCTGCTTCAACCGTAGACATTATTTCAGATCTGATCTCCACAAACCCTCATGTCGGTTCATGACGGTTTACGTCAAAACTTCATGACCTTCAAGAGCATGAAGCAGGGCACCTGGACTTGTAGACTTCCTTGTGATGTTTAACTGCTCCTCCAAGCAGCTTCATCTGTTCTCACTTTTTGGTGAGACACAGGATTAAATATAGTCGAGGACCTCAGCACGTCGATCTCCGTGAAACTCACTTGGCAACGACCACAGAGCAAAGACCATCCTGCAGAAAGCCCAAAACCAGCTTCTCAATGAGAGAAGAACTGGGATCAGGGATCAATTTTATCTGTGATTCTCTTCAGACAAAAGTTGAACAGTTCCACCCTCACAGACATGAACCCCTTCAACACAGTGAAGTCCTGAACGAAGTCATTAAGCTGGTGAAAACTATCAGATGCTTGAATTCCTACCCAGGCACGGAAAACAACTTATCAGACAGGGACCTAAGTGGTTGCAGTGGTCAGATGCAGTGTTAATTTTGGCAGCAATTTCTTGTGACTAAAATGTCATTTGATTTTAGTCACATTTTAGTCATCAACATTTTTAAAGTTTTAGTCTAGTTTTAGTCGACTAAATATCAAATAATTTTAGTCACTAAATCTGCCGTGGATTTAGTCAACTAAAATTCTATGATATATATTTTTCATGAAATATTTAAGGTTTGATTGTGCAATAAAAACAGGCTCAGCTTTAACTTGTGTTATTTGAAACAAACACCTCTTTATTTAATTGCTATGACCTTTTCACAAAGACCCAGTGAACAGTGAGCTGCTCTCCCTGAATACACTGTTCAGTCATGACCTTCTTCATGAATCCTCCATAACTACAGCAAAACACTTCAGTGACTTAGAAACAGGTCACATGCTGTAAAACCATCAGCAGCGGTGTCTTCATTTATAGATTTTGTCACGTGTATCTTTGAGCGGAAGTTAAGATGACTCGTCTGCAAATGTCGCTTCAGGTTTGTTGTTTTTACCGCTGATAGTCGCTCCACACGGTTTGTAAACCGTCTTGATTGTCTTGAAATTAAACGTGTCCGTGTGTCTGTTCTTCTCCTGTGTTGTGTGACCATGCATGAGGACGCCTTCTTCCAGCATCGCGGGGCAACGTCCTTACACAGAGAGATCACTTCTGATTGGCTCTCTGCCGCCGTCCCCTGATTCGTCCCTCCCTTTCCACAAACAAAATTTGCTCTGATTGGATCTCGTCTCCATCAATAATTTCGTCTCGTTTTTATTCGTTGACGAAAGTGTCAATCCATTTCGTCTTCATTTTTGGCACCGTGCGTTAGTTTTTATTTAGTTATCGTCTCGTTTTTATCAGCAAAAAAAGGTCGTTAACGAAAACTATGACGAAAATGATTCGTCAACAAAATTAACACTGGTCAGATGCACCCCCCTCAGAGAGACTGATTAAACACAGAATTGCCACTCCAAGGTGGCTGAAACAAAATCACACCGGTATCTACAAAGTAGGGTACCTATTTACAAAAACTGGAAAAGGACAGAGGCACTGACCACAAGCTGTGTTTCTGCCTAGATCTTGTAGATGCCACTCCATGCCCCTGCTGACTCCCCAAGATACACAAAGGAGTCGCCCTCAGACCCATCATCAACAGCTCCAACTCAGTCACAAACAATGTGGCCAGATCTAGCTAACACATCTGCACCCCCGCTTGGAAATACACCACAGCAAATCCAAAACTCACAGGACTTTGCCACCAAGGTGAAGATCGACCAACCAACCACCACCTATTTCCTTATATTCCTGACCAAATCCAACAAATTCCCATCAATGTTTAAACACTGGAATGAAAGAAGGACCAAATATTCAGACTTTTGGATTTTAAACATCAGCAAGATCAGTGACCTCTCAGAGTTACAGAGTAAACGGCATCAATGTTTCTCTGGTTTAATCGTTCCTGAAAAAGAAGGGAAGCTCGTTTCTGTCACGGCCCTTCATCGTGTTGTTTGATTATTCAATATTCTCAGACAAAGTCAAATCATAAAAGAAGCTGATCTTCATTCATCATTCACAGTAGCTCAAACAGATCTCATTGTCTCATGGTTCCTGGACAAACATGAGAGCTCTGTTGTTTTTCAGGAAGATGAGGGGGGCAGATGGTCATCTGACCATCAGAGGGCGAGTCAGATCTGTCTAAGAATGAGAGTCTGGACGCAGCACTCGGGTGATTTACAGCATGTTTATGGCAGCCTGACAGTAATGGACCAATCACAGGTCACCTGTCGGGTTCATGAGTTGAAGAGCCCCATAGAGAGTGAAGTGAAGGCCCGCCACAGCATAAAGAGCCAAATCATTTTTAACCCGAGGCTTTAAATGCAGGGATGCAGCCAGAAGCAGTAAAGCTGATCAAACCTGAATGCAGCCCTTCAAACCCCATCAGACCTGATGTCCACACTAAGCCCGGCTCCACTTCCTTGTGAAGGGAGACAGTTCACACACTGCTGCTCGGGCGCTCCTGGCCCTCATGCTGATGAAACAACCCACCTGAAACACTGATGATTCTCAGTCTTTCAAGTTTTAAAGGCATGTCTGTAAAGGTTGACTAATTGAGACACTTCTTGTCTGTCCAGGTCCAGTGACAAATGCTATAATCATGGCAGCTCCAGCAAACATGTTCCTCCCTGACAGCCGTCCCGCTGTCCCTCTGCCACGCTTCAGCAGACACCTGCATGCCTCTGAGGGTGACGGTGCAGAGATGGGGGAGGTCTGCATCCGCCTCGGCCTCCATGCAAAGGTAAACCCCGGCCCAGGTTTAAACATTAACCTCCTCAGGCGTTTCCTGTGGTTTTTTAGTTCCTTTCCTCTAAATGGTCACTATGACACATAATTAGAACCCAATCAATCATTCACAGAGAAACCTCGCATGATGATGAATAAAACATGATCAGAAGGGAGAAAGCAAACACACACACTTTAATAAAGCAGGGAATATCAGAGCGCTGTTTATGGTAAATAGAAGCAGAACCTAATACAGTGTGATATTGTGTTTTCTCTCTCCTGTATAATGAGTTCTGTAATAAGCACTTTTTTCCTGGATGTGTGTTTGATGTTTGTTTGTATTGTGCACTGCATTCTCTGCAGTTCATTCCAAACAGCAATAATAATATTTACAGTAATGACTGTAACGGTTTTATCTTTTATCAACACTTTTAAGGAAAAATACCTCATTATTGTGCAAATGTCCTAAATGTTAAATATTTTGGTGCTTTTATTTTGAATTTATAGAGGAGAAGATGGCAAATAAGCCTTCACCTTATTTTGAAAGGTTCTTCCTGTGTGTGTGTTTTCAGGACGAGGAGGAGACATTCCTGCAGAAAGCCGATAGGCTTAACTCCCTGATGAACGCTGTGACTGACAAGGTGAGAGGGGGCCGAGCTTCAGCTGCCCATCAGCTGTCCCTTAATCAAAACATCACATGGTGTTAGCCTGCACACGTTCCTCCATTTGCAGCTGAGCTCCTTTGAAACCCTTACACATTCTTTAATTTATTGTACTGACTAACCCTAACCCGTAATATTATGCTGACCCTGACTGGCTGCTCCGACCTCTGTCAGAACCAGCAGAAGCTTTTGTAGCAGTCCTTGACCCTGTCACTGGTTATCAGCTTTTCCTTTCTTGGATCACTTTTTTAATGACCACTGCAGACTGACAACACCCCCCCCACATATAAACCATGTCTCCCACCAAACAGTTAGAGCTGTCTTCAAGAGGGCTCTACAGGTCCAGATGCTCCAACCTGACCTGGATGACTGAGAACCTTCATCAACTTACTTGATACACCCACCCACTGACAGTTGCCATGATAACCTGATATTCAGTTATTGACCCCTCAGTGCTCAGACTGTGATGGCTGATCAGTATATGCAGTTCTATATAAATGAGACTTCTATCTCTCCCTTGACTGACGTGTGTGTATGTCTTTGTTGCGTTCCAGTCGGTGTTTGGTGATGGTGAAAACACAAAGGTTCGAGTCTCAGAGCTTGAAGAAGAAGTTCAGACTCTGAAGAAAGTCAACAAAGATCTGTACGACTTCTCCTGTCAGCTGCTCACCAAACCCACATAAACACACACACACCACTCTTACCACCATAGCAATACAAACACACACATGCACTCACTGCACATCAACACGCACACAGTTGTTATTTCTGTTTCTACAAAATAAAAGGTTTTCACAGAACTTTCTGTTGCTGGTGTTTCAGTGTTTCCCACAAAGACAGAAATGATTGTTAAAGGTCATCTGATCATTGAGTACCCTACATGCTAGATGTGGCTGACAGGAACAGTCATGGAGTGACCAACACATCTTTTTAAAGGCTTTTATTCTGAAGGAGCAGTTCTGAATATCCAAATGCACACATGAATTCATTAATGTATTCATCATTCTCTAAGATTTTACAAAAGCAGGTCATTTATTCTGAGACTTCATTACAGTAAAATGTTCACCTGTGCATCATTTATAAGAGCAGCTTGGTGACAGGTGTTCACTCACACAAAGAGCACAGATGTGTCTATAAATAAAACATAACATAAAAGGATCCAAGCACATTAGAAATATTAAAAACCGGATTAGAAGTCAGATCAACACAGCAAGTGGAAATACATTCACAAACTCACAGCTGGACGGACATTTCTCAAAGGAGAAGCTGCTTTTATAAATGTCCTCACAATACAAGATGCCTTCATGAAGCAGAAATGTCCTCACAGTGTAGAAATGTCTTCAAAATACAAACATGTCTTTATAGAGCAGAAATGTCCTCACAGTGTAGAAATGTCTTTACAGAGCAGAAATGTCCTCCTGGTGTATTAATGTCTTTACAGAGCAAAAATGTCCTCACAGTGTAGAAATGTCTTTATAGAGCAGAAATGTCCTCACAGTGTATTAATGTCTTCATAGAGCAGAAATGTCTTCATAGAGCAGAAATGTCCTCCTGGTGTAGAAATTTCTTCACAGAGCAGAAATGTCCTCCTGGTGTAGAAATGTCTTCATAGAACAGAAATGTCTTCATAGAGCAAAATGTCCTCACAGTGTAGAAATGTCCTCACAGTGCAGAAATGTCTTCATAGAGCAGAAATGTCCTCCTGGTGTAGAAATTTCTTCACAGAGCAGAAATGTCCTCCTGGTGTAGAAATGTCTTCATAGAGCAGAAATGTCCTCACAGTGTAGAAATGTCTTTATAATACAAAAATGTCTTCATAGAGCAGAAATGTCCTCACAGTGTAGAAATGTCTTCAAAATAAAAAAATGTCTTCATAGAGCAGAAATGTCCTCACAGTTTAGAAATGTCTTCATAGAGCAGAAATGTCCTCCTGGTGTAGAAATGTCTTTATAATACAAAAATGTCTTCATAGAGCAGAAATCCCCTCACATTTTTTTCTATCTATCTTATTTTCTGTAAGAACAGGCTGTGATCTTCTTCATGCTCTGCACAGACGTTTTCTTTAAATGTCACCAAATGCTTTTAACATTCTGCCCACAGGAGCATCGGAGCAGGAAGCAGCAGACTTACTGGGTCAGTGCAGAATCACCTGCAGTCATGTGACTTCACAGGTAGAGGAGTCAGAGATAGAAAGGTCTGAAAATGCCACAGCCACTTCAATCAGCTGATCCAGTCAAGTCTTATCATCGCAAAGTGTTGACTAATCAGTTCTGTCCAGATCGTGGAACAGGTCTGAGGTTGTGACCATGTTCTCATGACAATTCAGGTGACCTCTGAACTCCAGCTGTGCAGTCAGAAGCAATGTTCGGACATGGGACACAGGACGGGATGCCACTGAGAGACATGTTAACTCATATCTGTCTGTCTGGCCTCTCGGGCTGCATTTGCCTGCTATCTCTATGCAGAGCACAGAACACAAGGAAAGTACTATGTTCAAGACAGGATAAGTTGAGTCCAGACAGGCCAACACATGTCCAAAGAGGTCAACACAGGTCCAACTAGGTCCAAACAGGCCACACTCAGCACCAGCCCATCTGGTTCAGTTCTAAGTTCAGTCTAAAGGTTGATATTTGCTGATTATGGTATGGAACCAATTTTGTAAGATCCTCTTGATTAACCTAACTGATGAAGAGGACTGAGTCCGTCTCTGTGAGGAGGTCTTAGAGCCCTTTAAAGGTTTCAGAGGTCTGTGTTGGCAGACCTGCTCTCTTCTCTCCTCTAGATATCTATCTCTAGATAGATAGACAGATAGTTGATTGATCCTCATTTCAAGGGAAGGCATTAATGTGTTGCCCAGAGATCCTGTGTTATGTGGACCATCAACAATTTGAAGCTGGTGAGTCGCCCACTATGCTTCTGTCAACGGGAAACTGCATGAAAACCAACACAGACACACACACACACACACACACAAACACACACACAGTTTTAAACTTGATGAGAACATTTGGAAAAAATGAATTGTGTTAAGGATGGCGACCAGAACATGTGACATGTGACTCCACATCTGGACAAAATCAAAACCTATTAATATCTCCAGTCAAACTGACTCTTCATCTTCTAATTAATGCCGATTGTTGCTGTTCCACTTTTCTCAGGAAGATCTGGTTCAGATGGAATATTTACTGAGTTCGTGTTTGTGTGTGTGTTATGTAACAGCAGCCCAGCTCTCAGCTGTGATGTTCAAAGGATGACGAATCGAAACCTCACGGAGTGAAAATGAGCCGGATTCTCCTCAGAAAGCTTCACTGCGACCTCGTCGTCCTTCACAGCTGGAATTCTCTGTATTCTGAGGGGAGTAGGCAGCAGCAGGTGTCTCTGCTCCTTCAACAGTCTTAAATACAAAACACACACACACACACACACACACACACACACACACTACTAATGCACCACTGTTACTCTAGAGGTCAAAGGAAGCCCCCCCCCCCAAACAAAATAAAACATAAATAATCTGTAAATAAATACAGAAATCTTTATTCTGTCTAAAGAACTTTCTCTTCCTCCTTCAGTGTCCTTCACCTCCTCAGTTCCTCCTCCCTTCTCTCACTTTCCTCTCTCTCCTTATTTTTCCTCGCTCTCCGTGTTTTCACCTCCTTCTCAGACAGCTCTGCTCCTTTTCCTCTTTTGGCACCCTGCTCCTCCTGCTCCTCCTGCTCCTCCTCCATCCTTCAGTCGGATCTCCTCTGCACCTCCTGTTTTTTTGGGACAGCACCTCCCCTCCCCCTCAGTCTCCTCTCAGCAGCAGCAGCAACAGCCTCTCGGTGTTTCGGCGGAGCAGCAGGAGTAACCGGAGGAGCGGCAGAGCGATGCTGAGAGCGCGGCAGGATGTCTTTCACCTCCTCCTCCTGCTTCCGGACCCTCCGAGCCATCGTCCTCATGCAGCTCATCCTCGTCCGACCCTGCCTTCTCCACCCGCAGCCGTGCCACCTCCTGGCGCAGATTGGACACACGGTGCGCGTCGGTGCGCTCCTGCCGGCGCAGCGGGCGGCTCGCGTGAGGGTCCAGGCGGCGCTGAGCCGCGCGGCGGCCGCGGTGAACCTCGACCCGACGCTGGAACGGGTCAACTTCCTGCCCTACAACCTGAGCCTGGAACTGGTATCCCGGCAGCTGGCCGCCGCGGATCCGGAGTCGCTGTTCCGGTGCGTGTGCCAGGGCGTGGTGGTGCAGGGAGTGTCCGCTGTGCTCGCGTTCCCGCAGAGCCGCGAGGAGCTGCTACAGGTGGACCTCATGGCCTCCTTCCTGGAGATCCCGGTCCTCAGCGTCATTGAGCACGAGGAGCCGCTGCGCACGCAGGTACGACAAGTCTGATAACTGCACCCGGGGCCAGAGTACGTGCGCCCCGCGGCATGCGTGTGGTCACGCTCTGTCTCGGGTCTGCAGGTTTGTGGTTCTGTTTGATTTGCTTTGACCTTGACCTGTTTTTATGTCTGGAGGTTTGTCTGAGGAGCATGCAGCCTGCTGCAGCCAGGCTGTGTGTGTCTGTGTGTCTCTCAGGTGTGTCACCAGTTATGAAGTTGCTGAATTCTGCAGGTTCACGTTAGTATAAAACCCCCTTTAACGGGACCCTGATCAGGAGCCGGCTTATAGGGGGAGCCCCCTCTGAGCCGGCTCTGAGCCAGCTCCTGCTGATGGAGAAAGGACAGAGGGAACTTTTACAACATCCACTATTGGATCTCTAGTGACTCTGAGAGTGTCAATAAAGTTTTTCAGTGTCTGAAACATGTTGAGCTGGATCAGCACCAACACCTTATTAGGAAACTATCGAGATGCTGGAAACACGTTACTGCTGCTGTAAAGACATGGAGGGAAGGGGATTGACTCACTGTTGGGGCCAGCTTCTAGTGGACACTGGAGGAACTGCAGGCGACACCAACAGGGTTCAGACTTGTTTAAAGACTAAAGAAAATTTCTGATGATTTTCTCAAACTCTGTGTTTTATTTGAATAGAACATTATTGCAGGTTAACAGTTGATTTGTTGTACCACTTCCTGCTAGAGGCTCTTCCATAGTAAAAGCCTGAGTGTGTTGATGGGATTATCTCTGCAGGGATTTCCATTTCCACGCTGAAAACAATCCGTTTAAAGCTCCAGCAAGAGTTGTTTCATAATCAGGTCCTTCGCAGTAGCACAGAGCTCATTGTTATTCAGACAGGTGTCAACTCGACCAGGACCAGGACCAGGATCACGATCCGGACTAGGGACCTAGCTCTAAATTACTCTTCCTGATATGTTCATATATTATATATTATAGTATATGTCCGGTCATGTTTGCACTGATTATTGAACTACACTCTAAAACCTCAAACAAAGCTGTACTCAAGGTTTTTGGGGAAACATTTTTACAAGTATGAAGTAAACATGAAACTAGGGAAATTAATTCAACTAAATTAAGTAAATGTAAGTAAAAAACATTCAAGTACATCTGAATAACTCAATTTAGTGTTATGCCACGTAGATTTGAATGCATTTACTTAAAATCCTAAGTTTTAAGTAAATCCTCTTCGATCTGATTGGTTGTGGTTAGCTTGTGATTAGCAGATGGTCCGTTCATTCAACTACTGTCATTTACAAACAATCACACTCCGTGGTTTATCGCTGCCTGCTGGTTCAGAGATGACTGTAAGTCTGTCTCCTGTCACAGAGCGCTGGTGTTTACTGTGTCTTCTGTGCTGAAGCAGCTTATTTGCCTTCACTGCTTGTTGCTTTTCCTGCTGCCGTTTGTTGTTGAGCTCAGAGATTCTCTGAAGGAGTTCCAACATCTGCTCAGAGATTCAGAGACTCCAGCTGCTGTTTGATGTTTCCCTCTGATCGGGTCAGAGCCGGTCAGCACGCTCCACAACAGGTTTTCATTCCAGTGTCTGTCGTCATCGTCTGTCACAGACAGCTGCTGCTAAAACACGGGCTTTGGTTGCTTTGTGTCACTGCAGGAGTGGTTCTGTATGAAGTGTTTCACAATAACTGCTTTATTCTCAGCTGTATTGGAAAGAGGAGAGCTGCAGGTCAACGTTAAAGATGTTCTAAATAAGTTGACGTTCACTGCAGGACACGACCCTGTCGTTATCTCCCTGTTAGTGAGGTTCAGTTCATCCTTGCTGCACACTAGGCTCATGACTTATTGCTTCGGCATGTTCATGAGTCACAGTTTCAGTTTGCAGTCTGTCTTTGCATTAAAAATTGAGCCTCATCAATTGAAGGTGAGCAAGGAGGGGGGAGCTCTGCTTAGCTCTGTTTTTAGCATGCTAACTGCATAACATTTACTATGCATGCATAGCATGAACTACTAAATCCTAGAAGCCGCTCCAACATTTACTCTTCATCATTTCTGTTTTTGACTGCAGACCATGGCTTCTTGTTCACAGCATGAGCCGCAGGTCGCCAAACGATTCTGCCATGGTTGCATCCATAGCATAGACAGACCCATAGACTCTGGCTTCATCTGGGAACACGTACGACAGCCTCCATTGATAGAATGTTATTGCTAATCATTGTTTAGTTTATTTTTATGTATTAAACTAGATTTACTGTTAATTACATATAAAGGAGGAACAGGAGCATCTTCTGGTTCTTGATGCTGACCTGGGAATCTGAATCTGTTAAATGCAGCCTGACGGTGAATCATTTAATCCCTCTGAAGACGGGTAGCAGCAGATTAGTTTCCCATCATGCCTCGTTTCTCTCTTTGTTTAACCTCCACAGGTCTGACTGGTTTTATTCCACCTGTGAGATTTAAACACAAAAACCTGACAAAAACCTAGCAGCGCAGAGCGGGGGCCAATGGACAGATGGGGTCTATCCACCCCCTTTTTCCATGGAGTGTCTATTGAGTTATGAGGGGGGACGGCCCTCTGAGAACTCTGTATGACTTGCAGGTAAATGTACAGGTGACTTGTTGCTGGACATTTTTTATCTGCTCTCTTCTGGGGGCTGCATACTTCTTGCTGCAAATGAACTTTACACAAACACAGGTTGTTACTGTTGGTCAGTAGGTGACTGTCTTCACTGAGGTCAAAGAAGCAGGAGTTTAAATAATCCTGACTGACAAAGCACAAAAGATGTCTAAACAAGAGCAGAAAAAGGGGATCACACCGTGGGATCACCTGTGGAAAGGCCTGGAGAGAAGAGCCCTGAGTTCCTTTCCTGGAACCACCCCCACCCACCTCTTTAAATATGTGGATGACAAAATCAAAACCAATGAAGTGGAGCGGTTCACAGAACACATCAACGCAGTGGACGACAACATAAAGTTCACTGAGGACACCAGGGACAACAATCTGGCCTTCTTGGACTGCACAGTCCACACTGAGGAGGACAGGAGCCTCAATGTGGAAGTGTACAGGAAACCCACACACACGGACCAGTACCTGTTGTTTGATTCACACCACCCACTGGAACACAAACTGGGAGTCATCAGGACCCTGCAGCACAGAGCACAAACTGTACCCACCAGCTCAGAGGGGAAGAAGAAGGAGCAACACCACATCAGGAAGGCCCTGCAGACCTGTGGCTACCTGGACTCATCAAAGCCACAAAAACAAGACCCCCCAACAACAAGAAGGACAACCGGCGGAGAAAGAACATCTCCATTCCATATGTTAGAGGTGGGACGGTTGAGGAAATAAAATCTGAACTGTTCGGTACACGTGTTTTGGTTCGGGACGTGTGTTCTGTTCTGTTCTGGACATGCGCATCAAGTAATACAGGGAGGCGTTTTTACCACAGCATGGAGACGAGTGTTGGTAACTTGGCGTCGCTACATTTGGTGGCTTTCCAAACTTTTTTTTTATTTATATAAAGCTACTAGTGACTCACTCTGGTGACTGACGTGAAATCATTCTGCAGTCAGCTACTGCCCTCGACAAGCAGCGACCCGCCTCAAAACACTCACAGCCGGTCCGTCTCTGTAGCTTCACGCAGCAGGTTCAGCTGCAGTAGAGCTGAGACCCACAGCACTCTGCGTCCAACCGTGGGCAAAGCTGCCGAAGGTCCCGTCATGGTTACAGAGCGGGATGTTAAAGCATATTTCAATGGCAAAAATAAAATAAAAACACGGACATCAGTAACGTTAGCTTAGCCTAGCGTAGTCATAGAGTTTAGTCTGTGCATGTGTCTGTGTGTGTACGCACATCGGGCCTCTGTGCACATGAAAATAAGATCAATAACATGAGCTGTTTAGTTAATAAAAGAACCAGGTGTAGACCTGTTCTATAGGAAAACCTTTAATGGCTTCTGTTATGATCTGGTGCTATAAAGAAAATAAAAAGAAATAAAATAACTTGACCTGATATAATGATGGAAACACTGACCTGATACCTCCTCAGGACAAGACTCAGCTGTTCACCTCCACCTCAGAGACAGAGGACACTCCTTGAGGACAACAATGTTCACATTTTAGACAGAGAGGACAGGTGGTCTAAAGAGGAGTCAGGAAGCATCTATGTGAAGCTGGAAGAACCTTCCCTTAACAGAGCTGGTGGCCTCAGACATCATCTTTCTACCACATACAATGCAGTGATTCTATCCATTCCAGGAAGCTCCACTCCAAGTCACATGATCACAGCAAGACCAATGGACTGTCCACCTGCCCCCCACCACAGCCCCCTGTAGGCTCATAGTGGTCAGCCAGTCGTTAGAAACACCAGAGCTTCAACCTTCTGAACGTAGGCAACACTGCAGGCACTCACTGCCATAAAAACCAGAACCTCCCATGGACATGGATGAATGAGAGCATCCACAGATACAGAACCACCCATGTTGCCCAAATAGTTTACGGTTATGTTCAGGCTCCGGTTCAGTTCAGTTTTGTGGTATTGGCACTTTATTTTGTTTATTTTGTGATGTGATTTAGTTTTGTGTGAGCTTGGTGATTGTGTATGGTTCCACATGGAGCAAACAAATGTACCGTATATCTGTTCTAGTTCAGTATCTGACAGAAGGTTCGTTCTTCTGAAAGGACTGAGTTTGGAGGGTCTATTAAAGTGCAGCGAACGGTCTCAGCCGCAATACCAGAACTCAAGTCCCCTGTGTCTTTTCTTCCCATACATATGCTACATCACGACTAAACGCAACGCAGAGTAGTGGATTAGGGACGGTGTCGGCTGGCATTGGACCTGAAGAAGAAGAGGGTTACATAAGTAATGGGACATTTATGAGCTATAGTCCTGCGAGTCCCTCACAGATCCACTGAGCTCCTCCACCACATATAAACCATGTTTCCCCACCAAACAGTTAAAAACTGATGAAGCTGATGGAGGAGCAGAGGAACGTCTTCAAGTAAAGAGCCAAAGCCCCACCCCATGGGACTGGAGGAGAGGGTCGAGAAGAGACACAAATGATGAGCCTGGTCAGGGAACCAGGACTACACCACGTTAAAATTTTCAAGAGATTCAAGTTCTGCTGATTGATTCATTGACTGCACATCACACACCTTCCTGTGGCAGTGCACCCTGGGAGCTGTTGGTTTGTGACCTTTGACCTGTTATCAGAACACATTCGTGTATGGTGCAAGAATCAGATCAGCTGAGTCCAGAATCTCATTAAGACACAATTAGCTCCAGATAAACAAGCTGCTGATAACACACACACTTCCTCTGTGTGACGATGTGTTCAGGTCCTATAGGACAGGCAGGAATCACTTCAAGCTTTATAATAAATTCAGTTCACGTTCAGCTCCATTCAGAGATTATTACTACACACACAGACACACACAGACACACACACAGCCCTGAGCTGCCTTCAGGCGCTCAGACGTCAGTGAGAAACATTTCCAGCAGATAACAGACATAAAAATATTTATATTCACCCCAAAACTGAAGCAGATTACAGACGGGACACACACACACTGAATCAAGGTAACACACTTATTTGGGTTTCAGCTGATTTCAAGGTCATTTCTGTCTGAAGGGTTAGATTTGCTCTGAGAATCCGGTTTTCTTCTGCTGTTGTTCAGGTTGAATTAGATTGTTTGTTGATCATTTAGCTCAGTGTAGATGAAAGGCTCACCTCAACAAACCCTGACACAATGACTGTTCTGAGAACCCCTCTGGATGGTCCAGGTTCCCTAAATGGAACGTTTAGGATACACTGGACTCTTTTTGCATGTCCTGATGTCATCAGAGAGCAGAGATTAATGAAAATATGATCGCTTTATTTCTTCCTGGTTACATCAGAGCTGCTTTATTCTCCACAGAGAGCTGCAGCCTGTGGTTGTGTTTGTGTTCTTGACAGTTCCCGTTTCAGGGTGTTGGTGTTGTGTTTCAGTGTGAAGTAAATCCAGCGTCCTGAGCTGCTGCTCATGCTGAAGTGAAAACACAAACATCTCTTCACTTTGATCAGAGCAGGATTATCCTCTGCTGTCGCTCCATCTCCTCACACCACGTTTCGACATTTGTTTCCACTCTGATCGACATGAAGACGAGTAACAGTTTGATTCAGCAGTGTCACTTCACCATTGAAATGTGCCGTTTGTGTTCATAGCAAAAAACTGCAATGAAACACAAAAAGAAACCCGCATCACCACTTTACAACAAAAACCTTTGCAGCACAGCGGGATGGTCTTTATGCCACTCTAAAGGACCTGGTCACATGCTCAGCAGTGTGAGCTGTGAAACACATTTTTCCCACTGTGCTGCATCAAACAGACTGACGTTACCTGCGACACACCTGTCTGACCGTGCCACTCCCAGATGGTCTGGGCATCATCAGGTTGATTTATCAAACCAACTAAAGACAACTGAACTGAACTGAACGTTGAGATCCATGGAGACAGCAAGATGGCCTGATCTGTGCAGGTTGAGGCTGGAGAGATGAGTTACTGTGAGTCCAGTCGAGCGACCCAGGTCGAAGGTGTGAGTGGGGAAGTTCTCACAAGATGGCGCTGCACATAGCAGCTGCAGCTCAGTGCTCGTTAAGTCGGGGCTTTGTTTTGATTTGTGGTTAAATGCTTTTTCTCATCTCGAGTACATTCTGTTATGCGGACTACATCTACATCTAAGTGACCTCCTAAAAATCGGAGTTACGATGAAGGCAGTGTTACAGCCAAGTTTGTCTGCTCGCATAAGATCCCAGGGGACATAGCGAGGACCCCCGACTCACCATGGATTACCATACCAGCGCAGAGACAGGAAGCAGAAGCGGGACTGCAGAGCCAGGGTGCTAGCTAGGCTAAGGAAGCAGCCCGTCATAACCAGCGCTTCCCAGCCTCTTTGTCACAAACACCAGATCCCTCGCAAATAAGATGGACGAACTGAGACTACAGACCTCTACCAACAATGTGGTGAGAGACAGCTGCATACTTTAATCACAGTCTTGGCTTTACCCATCTATACCTCACTCTGCTGTCGAGCTAGCTGGCTACACTGTACAGCGTCGAACAGGACTCCGGTAAGAGCAGAGAAGGGGGACTCTGTACATTAATAACAGCTGGTGTACAAACACAGTGACTATAGCAGACTGATCCATGGACCTGGAGTATGGAACCATTTATCTTCCTAAAGAGTTTACCGTTGTCCTAGTAACTGCTGTTTACATTCCACCGGATGCTAATGCTAGCTCAGCTCTGCATGGTAGCATTAGCCAACAGCAGAGCATGTATCCGGACGCTGTGCTCACCGTAGCAGGAAACTTTAATCAGGAGGACCTGAAAGCAGCGCTCCCCAGACTCCATCGTCACGTTTAGTGTGCTACTAGGAGCAAATACTCTGGACAAAGTGCGCACAAATGTCAAGCTGGGCTACAGGGCTTCCACACTTGGCCCAGTCTGACCACATGTGCCCGTTTCTGATCCCCACATATGCCCCTCTCTGTAAAACTACTCTGAGCAGCACAAACACTGTAAAGACTTAGCCTGATGGTGCCTCCCAGCAGCTGCTGCAACAGAACAAACTGGAATGTGTTTGAACAACGGGACCTGGGAGTGTTCACAGTGCTGTGTTACATTATATTATATCAAACATTAAGAATTAAGAACACTGTCACAGTGGACAGTGCATCCAGGTTTATCCTAACCAGAATCCCTGGATGACCCGGGAGGTCCAGCGGCTGCTCAGAGAGAGGAGATTGGACTCATTTCAGCACAGCCGGAGCTAATGTGAAGAGAGGCATCAGAGATGTACTACAGGAGGAGGAC
The DNA here is from genome assembly GCF_900634625.1 of Parambassis ranga. Lineage (NCBI taxonomy): Eukaryota > Metazoa > Chordata > Actinopteri > Ambassidae > Parambassis > Parambassis ranga. The sequence goes on along the minus strand of NC_041025.1, from coordinate 25,113,370 downwards.
CACCGGGGCAGCAACAACAGCACGCAGGTGTGGCAGGGCATCTAGAATCTCAGCAGAATAGGAGTTGCTGACAGTGAGGCCACACTGGCAGAGAAACTTAACCTCTTCTTTGCTTGCTTTGAGGTGGAGCCACCAGCGACGGCCACGCCACACCTAATGTCTTACAGTATTTCAGCCCTCACAATCGGAGAGCGAGTTTAGGTGCACACTGAGGTCCATCCTGAGAAAGGGTACAGAAAGACTGTGCCGATCAGCTGGCTAGAATCTTTACCAAGATCTTCAACCAGTCCCTGTCCACTGTTCCAACGTGTCTGAAACCCTCCACCATTGTCCCCCTGCCAAAGAAATCCCACAGCTTCAGCCCCAAGCAACTACCAGCCAGTTGCACTCACACCAGTAGTTATGAAGTGCTTTGAAAAACTGTTCCAGAGCCACATCACTGCTGCCCCCATGTTTTGACTCTCACCAGTTTGCCCAGAGGAAACACAGATCCACAGAGGACGCTGTGGCCACAGCCCTCCATTCTGCGCTGTCCCACCTAGAGCAGCAGGGGTGCTAGGTCTAGATGTTCTATGTGAATTACAGTTCAGCTTTCAATGGCATCCTTCCCTGCAAACTGGTGGAGAAACTCAAGAACTTGGGGCTTCCACGCTCCATCTACGTGTGGATTAACGGCTTTTCTTTGGGTCAGAATGGGCCAACACACATCGACGGCCCTCTGCCTCAGCACCGGCTCCCCACAGAGCTGTGTGCTGAGCCCCCTGCTCAACACGCTCTATACACATCAGGGACACATCACACCCCGGGTACTCTCTGGTTGAACTGTTACCATCAGGACAGTGATACAGGGAAAAAAGTAGATGAAGTAAACGCTTACTTTCCATTACTTTGAATGAAATCTCCTTATGTCCATTTTACCTGGGGAGGAAGCAGATATGGCAACAACTTATCATCAGCCAAATACAACAGTCTACTGAACTTACAGTAAACAACAGCTTCCTCCCTCATAGATCATGGCATTGACAAGGGGTGTAAGTGTGAAGATGAGATCATAGTTCAAAACTGTGCTGCATGGGTGGGGGGCACAAAACTACAAGGAAGACAGTTAATGACATTAGTCTTAGTAGCAGCCAACTAGTAAGCTAACTAACAAGCAACATCATCTTTGAGGGACATGATAAAAACAGCGCGCTGTAAGACACCTTCACTCCTTTTCCACATCACTGTCTGAACTACCGTCACTCCAGCAGTATGGTCCTCTCTGTCGGCCCGCAGCATTCAGCTGTCTGTTGTTGTTGGCATGGCCCAAAAACTTGCGCATTGTTAAAGATCTTGTATAAAGACTTTTTTCTGCTTTTACAATAACATCCAGCACAACAATGCATGAAGCGGCCCACGTGCGCTTTGTTTACAGTAGGGAACAGCTGATTGCGCTGCTTAACGCTGTAGTGTTCCCAGGGACTGACACTAAATACCCCCGGAACTGGTTCTGAAGACCCGCCGTGGTTGCAGGGCCGGGAAGAAACGTCGGGATAAGAAGAGATGCTTCAGAGCGGCTCTCCCCACCGTCGCTATGGGAAAGCTATGGGAGATCTCTTCCCAATAAGATGGATGAGCTAGCGGCACTAACTCGCCATCAGCGTGAGTACATGGAGAGCAGCGTCCTTCTGTTCTCCGAGACCTGGCTCACACAGGTCCAGCTCTGTCCTGGGCTGCTCTCTGGACTCAGTGCAGGAGGTGGGTGACAGGAGGGTCCTGGCAAAACTGACCTCCATGCTGGACAATGAGTCCCACCCCCTGCAGGACCCCCTGTCAGCCCTGCAGAGCAGCTTCAGGGACAGACTGCTCCACCCTCGGTGTGTGGAGGAGAGGTACAGAAGGTCTTTCCTTCCTGCTGCTGTCAGACTGTAGAATAAACACTTCTGATAGGAGCAGTACTCACACACCACAGTGTACAATAAACCATTTATTTAGTTTCTGATGCACTATGTACAGTTTATAAACCACTTCTCCCTCCACTCACCTGTGAACTGTTCATATGTGAACTGTTTTCCTAGTCTATATTTTATTGGTACTTTATTTTATCATGTATATATCTTTCCTAACTTATCCCTTGCTGTCTGTATCTGCTGTTGCAAAAATGCAATTTTCCCATTGTGGGACTAATAAAGGTTTCTTAATCCTAATCTTAATCATAATTGCAAGTGATCAGGAAAGAGTGGGACATCTGGGTTCTAAAAGATCTTTGGAGCACCATGAGGATCGATGACAGATTAACATTATAACATATTTTGAAAGGCTGCGATCCACGTATTGGGCACCCCTGATGTACAACATCAACCTGAACAGGAAGTTCCAACAGTCAGGTCGCCATCACATGACTCACTGCCTGAGCAGGGTCACATGTTTCACATCTGCAGGCAGGGCTGGGAAATTAACAGAAAATATCAAAACTGACATTTAGACCCTCTAAACGATGAAAGCTCCCAAACCAATCACAGTGATGTCTCATCGGAGCGCTGAGAGCAAGAACAGGTCTGTGTTCTCGTGGAGTATGTCATGTGGCTCCGCCTCCTTCATCTAGGCTGTCACTCAAAGCAAAGCCATGCGCAAAGCTGAGGCTGTCACATGTTTATTAACAAATGAAACAAACCAAAAGCAATTCAACCGGTTCAGCCTGTGAGCCAATCAGAAACTGACCATGTAACAGCTGACTTGGTACGTGGAGCATCATCGCTCTTTCAGTACAATCAGTGTGTGTGTGATTCCAACACCTTTGTTAGAGCGCCACCCTTCAGGACAAACTCTTGTGCTGTAATAGTGCGATTGACCTTTTCAGCAGTCAGAGAAGCTCCATTGAAAGCACAAACAGTGAAATGAGAGAGAATCTTTCATTTTTCCAACAAAGAATCGACAGGCTTTGAAGCTGCTCCAGTCGCTCGTCTGTCTGCTGGCAATTAAATTCTCTTAATGAAAAGATTAATATTTCCACACAGAAAGGAAGTGAGTTCACAGGGGGAGGAAGATGAGGAGGAGGAGGGGGAGGAAGATGAGGAGGAGGGGGAGGAAGCGGAGGGTGATCAGAGAGGTTGAGCTGAGAGAACCGAACAGATTTCATTATCGACCTCCTGAGCTGCTGCAGGACTTTAATAGTGTGTGTGTGTGTGTGTGTGTGTGTGTGTGTGAGAGAGAGAGAAAGTTTAGTGTGACGGTGTTGGACTGCTTGATAGCAGCAGCCAATCAGGGAGCAGAACTCAATAATGAACCAATCCACCAACAAAGAGAGCTGAACCACAGCTGAACCCGCCTGTCCGTCTCTGCCTCCTGAGGAGGAGGACATAGTGTGGACAGATCATCCTGATGATCACTTTGCCTGAGCTGTGACTGGATGCTGTTTTAACAGACCTATGAGCAGAAGCGATTCTAGAGTCTCTTGGGGCCCCAGGCAAACATTCACGAGGGGCCCTCGAACCAGCGTGCATCACCCTGAGATGATTTATTATACAACGAAAATGTAAAGATTTATATTTATACCGTGTATACAGGAAGAGATTCCTGTCTCGTCTCTCTCACTCCCCTCAGTGTCTCCACCTGATACTCTTTTCATTTTGGAAGAAATCCGTTTCACCACACACATCTTGACAGAGCACACTCTGCAACATCAGGGTGGTCATAGAAGTAAAAAGTCAGCGCCCCAACATCCTCATTGAAAGACGTAAATACACGGCGCACAATGCAACACAACGCAACACCTTCACCTCATCCTCAGCCAGCTGTCAGCCTGCTTTGTCGACATGACCCACAACATGTGCAAGATCCTATATTATGATAAGAGCGCTCGCTCCTCCAGTCATTTACGTCCAACATATAGACAAACAAGCACACGGGGGATGAGAGGAGTGGGACATCGGCGCTATAAAAGATCTTTGCAGAGCACCTAAGCAGAGTGATTGTTGGTGTGATTGTGGCGCCCCTGCCGATCAGAACCCGCTCTGTGGGCCGTGCTCTCTGCCTCAGCTGCCTGGTTTATTTTTGGTTCAGTATCTTCAGCGTCCAGCTGCTGACGTCTCTGAGGCTTAAAGAGCTTTTCTTCTTGGCTCAGTCAGAGGTCAACACTGTCGGTGTTCCACAACCGAACAAACGGCAGCCCCTCCGAATTAACTGGCCCAGCTGAAACCCTCACATCTTCTCAGCCTGCTCTTTATTCTGCAGCAGAGGTGAACGCTCTCAGTGTTACACAGCAGAGCAAACGTCAGCTGAACTCTGGGTAAAATGTTTCCTCAAAGCTTCTCAGTAAGTCTCTTTGTTCTGCAGACAGCTGTTGTCAGACCTTCCTCTGCATCACAGCAGCAGTCAAAGCACAAAACGTCTTTATGAAATTCAAACTCTGGTCAAGATTTATAGATGAAGCCTGATGCAGGTCAGGTCATGAAGTGGAACTGTTCACATGAATGCAGTGGACAGAAACATCAAGGGACGAACAGTTCTGCACTTCTGGCTGTGCAGTTCACATTGATGGCTGTTGGAATCCTCTGGAAACTCAGCTCCTTCCTTCCCTCTCATCTTTTATAGATTTATAAATTCAATACGAGCAATAGTTCCACATCAGTTCTATTGTTTTTAGCTATGTTTAATGTCACTGAATGGTCTGGGTTTGGACTGCGTTGCCTCTGTGTGGTCACTGTAAATTGGTTCTCAGTGGACCTGCCTGGTTAAATAAAGGTTACTTAAAGACAGGCTTCAAATCTAGGTGTAAAGAAAAGCCACGCACACAGATGCTCATTTATTGTTCCACTCCCACCACTCACTGGACACCAGCTGGAAGTCATGAGCAGAGCTCTGGCCATTTTGGTGCCCTAGCTGAGACTATGGTCCAAAGGGTTCTGGGGTGTATATACAGGGCAAAATGCTGTAATTACTGCATGATTCAGTTCGACCCTGATTTAAAAAATAAGACTATTTACTACTGAAACGTTGGAATTACAAATCACAGTTTGGAGGAGGGAGCACGGTGTGATCAGCATCTTGGAGTCCATATGACAACAGATCATCGGGCACACTAAACAACCACTGCACAGGCAAATGACTCAGAGGAGGACTCAGCAGTCCATTCACACCCTCAAACACAAGGCCCCCACAGCACACCAGAGTTCACATTTTAGACCAGGAGGACAGGTGGTCTGAGTCAAGGAGATGTCTACATCAAGAAAAACCTTCCCTCAGAGGAACAGGCGTGATCTGTCTGCCATATACAATGCAGTGTTCACCTCCACCCCCAAGGATCACTTCAAGTTACACATGTCCAACAAAAGCCATGGATTGAAGGGGTCGAAGGGTAGCCCCTTGAGATATAGCATCTGGTTTTTGAGGGGGTCCTAATAACACCCATCACAGAATAATACGACAAAAATACAGAACAGTTCAACCACACAATTCCACAAAACACACACGCAAACCTTCACTCCCACCCCGGAAACCCACTGCAGATGTTACCAATACTTGTTTTTTGACATATATTGATGAAAAGACAGAGAATTTTCCTCTAGAAGCTCAAGACAAGGTCCTCGGTTTATGTTTCATAATGCAGGCTGTACGGCCAGACATGTTATAATCATGTAATAATGATACAATAATGTTAAAATAACTTTTAACCCTTTGATCAGACGGGGCTGAAGAAGGAGGAGGCACACACACACACACACAGGCACACACACACACAGGCACACACAGGAAAACAAGTCATTTGGTGTGTAAATGTAATCAGACTGCACAAAAATCAACCCATAGTCCCTTTATCAATATGACCAGGTGGAAACACAGCTGTACATAAAGCCACAGAGAGGAAAGACGACGTAACGTCACATTGCGTCACACCCCCTGACACGAGCCCTCACAGGAAAGTCCACAGCAGCTTCAGAGGGACAACCTCCCAAAGAAGACTGCAGCTGCAGAGATAACAGGCACATCACACACTGCTGCACCGCGTACTCACAGTGATCCCGGCCCGGAGCCTGGACGCTCTCTGAAGAAGGGCTCCGCTCCGGCTGGGCAGCTCTGGTCCCGTCCACGCTCAGACACGGACGCGGCGGTGTTCCAGCGCCACGCTGCGAGCTTTCAGCAGGGCTGAAGTCAGGGTAAAGACGGATCCGTGAGCGCCTTCTTTCCTGGACAGACCCAGAATCCTCACTTTAAATCCAGAACCCTGATCAGGATGGGTCGGTCCTGAGCTGGAGGTGGAGTAGAGCGCTGTGCCCGTTCTAGTGCAGGGATCAGCTGCTCCAGACCATCTTTGAACATTAACACATGCTCTGCTTCACCGGCTGGTTCCGTCAGGCCCGCCGCGCCTCGCTCCTTCAACACGTTAGATCCTCAGTGTCTCCTTCTTCAGAGCTCAGCCTGCGCTGGATCTGCCACACCGTGCGGGTCCTTCAGGGCGGCCTGAACGGGCCAGGTGTGTACTCCTTCGTCCAGGTGTGTACTCCTTCGTCCAGGTGTGTACTCCTTCGTCCAGGTGTGTACTCCTTCCACTGATTGATCCACGAGCGGGAGGAGCAGAGTCTCGCGGACGGACGAGGTGAGGACAAACCTCCGAGCAGCAGAGCAGGAAGACCTTCAGTGATCAACCATGATTAATCGACGGTGCGCAGGTGCGTTGGTGACGTATATAGTCCCCGCCCCCTCCCCACCCATTGTGGAAACGTCCTTTTTTAATTAGGACAGTAACATGAGCACATCGCTCCATCTCTCAGCCTGTTTCCACTTTCCCTCCTGAGCTCCATGTATCCAAAAGACGCCATATTAACTTTGTGTCTGTGGACGCTCATTCATCCAGGTCAGAGTCATTTCCAAGAGTTTACATCCAGGCAGCTGGACTCAAGGATTGTTTTTGAAGACGTTTCGCCTCTCCCCCAAGTGGCTTCTTCTGTTCCATATTAAAAAACCAACAAACAAGCTCATCAGGAAGGCTGGCTCGGTGCTGGGAGTGGAGCTGGAGTCTGTGGTGGAGGTGATGGAGAGGAGGATGCTGAGGAAACTCCTCAGTATTCGTAACAGCACCTCTCACCCCCTGCAGGACACACTGCTGTCCTACAGGAGCACATTCAGCGGTAGACTGAGACTACGAGGAGCAGCACAGAACGCCACAGGAGCTCCTTCCTGCCAGAGGCCATCAGACTGTATAACTCCTCCCCTTTCTGTAGGAGAGGAGCTGGATGATCATGTCATCACTGTCATTCCTCCACTGGTCTATATTTATGTTTACTTAGCACCTTATGATTTGGATTATAGTGACACTTATACTCTGATACTCTGTACTTAACTGCATTTAATGTAACTTGATACCTCTGGCACAAGAATTTCCTTCGGGATTAATAAAGTTTTATCTTCTCTTATCTTCTCTTATCTTATGCACCCACTGAGGTCCTCTAGCACCTGTAAACCGTCACTGCCAAACATTGGAGCTGATGAAGCTGCTGGAAGGAGCAGGAGAAGCTCTACAAGTCCACATTAGTCACATTGTTGGCTCGTTATATTCTGGTGTGGGTGTGTGCAGTGTGCAGCTCAGTGTTGATGTTGAGCTGCAGTGTCTCTGTGTCTGATGATGACGAGTTTTATTGCGAGGGTTAAACTCTGTGGGATTCCCTCAGCCTGTAGATCGTTCCTCTTTGATCAGCTTCTCTTTCAAGTGAGGTGATTCTGCAACTTTGAATGCATCTGTGGCACCACCTCAGTCCGTCAGCGGGCTGCCACCAGGCGGAGGAGCTGCAGCTCCGCTCAGCACGGCGATGAAGCTCCAACACTGAACTGATCAACAGGAAGTGTCACAGAGGCATCAATAATTCAGGGTGTGAGTTTGACGGCATCAAAGAGGAAAAACCAAACTGATGACAGAAATCATCTGTGAAGAGCTGAGTCACAGAATATGTTTCCTGGAGGCAGCTTAGAAACATTCAGAGTGAACGTGAGCTGCAGGAACACATCAGACTGCAGAGCTCCTCAAGGATAATGACGAGTGCTGAGGAGGTCACCTGATTATAATAACCTCCTGAAAGAGAACTGCAGCCTGGTCCTCCATGTCTGTTTGGAACCAGCTCCAGTCGTCCACCTTCAGAACTCTGTGAGGTGACTGAGCTGGTCCCTGTTGTCTTTTTAATTAACATTCATCACGGTAACTTGTATGATAATTATTTTTGAATTGATTGACAGCCTGTTTGTCGATGGAAGGTCATCAGGTCATTTTCATTCAAAGGGTGGAGCATCTGGACTTGTAGAGTCCCCTTGAAGACGTTCCTCTGCTCCTCCATCGGCTCCATCAGCTCTCAGCGTTTGGTGGGAGACATGGTTTATATGTGGTGGAGGAGCTCAGTGGGGGAGGGGGGTCTGTGAGACTCTAAATGTCTCCATACTGACCTGTGCCCCCCCCACCACAGCCCCCTCTAGTGGTTAGACACAGCAGACACAGGCAGGCATGGAGACATGTAGAGCTTCTGTGTGTGAGTCTCGTGAACCTTCTGAAAGCCCCACACTTCACCAGGCCTTACTGGACTCAGCGAGGTCTCTTCCAGCTGACGGTCTGATTCCTGGCCTGAGTGTAAGGCCTGCTCTTAGTGTAGAAGTCCTCTTCCCAGCAGAGGTTCTGATCTTGGTGTAGCTCCCCTGGTGTGGGTGTAGCGGGGCTCTTGTCCTGGTGTCTAGGTCTGATATGAGCGTAATGAGCCTGGTCCTTTGGGAGGTCTGCCATGCAGGTTCTAGCTGGCTCTGGGCCTGTGTGACTGGGGGAGCAGTGATTACCTAAATGTAGGACGTAAACAGAGGCTGGTGTAATGTATTCTGTGGCTGATGTAATGGATGTGGACTCGGCCGGAGCCAGCAGGATTCATCGATCTGTCCCTTTAATCAGACTGTGGAGTGTGCCGAGCTTTTAGTGAGATGAGGCCCTGGTCTCGTCTGCAGAGACAGGAAGTCCGACCAGCCCTCATTCATTAACAGACAGAAAACACAGAGCAGATTATTCCGCCTGTTTCACAGGGTCCAACGTTAAATGTTTGAATTAGTTTGAAGCCAAAAGTGGCAAAACAAACAAATTCTGAAAGTCCTGAAGGAACTAGCACAGGTCAGAGGTGAACATTAGCCATTAGCTTCTGAAGCTATTAACCCGGGACACAGCTGACTGCAGACCTTTGCTCAGCAAGGTCTCATATCCAGTTTGTTCATATATTGTCAGAAGGATCAGACTCGTGTGTCCGACTCTCAGGTGCAGATAGAGGTATCATGAAAACCTGACCTAGGACCACCATCCAACTGAACACATCCTGAGTCAGTCAGAGCTCTGAACTGGTTCTGTTTATATGGGCCTCAAATTCACTAATGTCCCCTGACCTGATATCTAACGAGCCTTCTGTCACTTCAGTCTGAGTCCAGACGTCTAAAGCCGGCGTCAGACCGACACAGCCTGCTGCTGCTTTTTACCTTAAGCCAAAGGTTCCTGTCAGACAGCGGTGGACTGGTCCGTTCCACTGAAACTCATTCCACACAGCGACCTGTGACACCTTGGCTCAGCAGTGTCAGCTCAGAGCCAGGCGGCTCTTCCTGAATCTGTGCTCCAGCAGCTGAGAGCTGTTTCTTTATGGAGCCGCCGAACATCAGAACACGTCCTCTAAATTAGACATAAACACTTTAAACAGCCGCACTCTCAGCTGACAGGGATCCAGAGTCATGATCCAGGTTTCTGCTGAGTCAGCATACGTAAAGTGATAAATCTCTAATCATCAACGAGCCAGCACCATTAGCACACAGACACACACAGACACACACACACACAGACACACACACAGACACACACACAGAGACACACACACACAGACACACACACACAGAGACACACAGACACACACACAGACACACACACACAGACACACACACACACAGAGACACACACACACAGACACACACACACAGAGACACACACAGACACACACACACAGACACACACACACAGACACACACACACACAGAGACACACACACACAGACACACACACACAGAGACACACACAGACACACACACACAGACACAGACACACACACACAGAGACACACAGACACACACACACACAGACACAGACAGACACACACACACACACACACAGACACACACACACAGACACACACACACACAGACACACAGACACACACACACAGAGACACACACACACACACACACAGAGACACACACACAGACACACACACACAGAGACACACACGCACAGACACACACACACAGAGACACACAGACACACACACAGACACACACACACACACAGACACACACACACAGAGACACACAGACACACACACACAGACACACAGACACACAACACACAGACACACACACACACAGAGACACACACACACACACACAGACACACACACACTGACACACACACACACACACACAGACACACACACACACACACACAGACACACACACACACACAGAAACACACACACACAGACACACACACACAGAGACACACAGACACACACACAGACACACACACACACACACAGAGACACACACACACAGACACACACACACAGAGACACACACACACAGACACACACAGACACACACACACACACAGACACACACACAGAGACACACAGACACACACACAGACACACAGACACACTGACACAGACAGACACACACACACACAGACACACACACACACAGACACACACACACAGACACACACACACACAGACACACACACACAGACACACACACACAGACAGACATACACACACACACAGACACACAGACAGACACACACACACACACACAGACACACACACAGACACACACACACACACTCCACCGTGTCCTGGGCCCGCCCCAGGGCTTCCTCCGAGTTAGAGCTCAGAGCATGTGACTGAAGTTGATGGCCGAGAGCCTGTTGAGGGAGAGTCTGGCCACCCGGCGGAGCAGACTCATTTCAGCCCCTTGCATCCACAGTCTCATTCTTTCGGCCTCTACCAACATCTTGTGGTGATAGGTCAGGGCAGGGACGTAGATTTTCCCTTCAGTCCAACAGACCGCATCACTGCAGAAGCAGCACCAATACACCTATCTAGTGCTCCATGTCCCTCACTCAGGAACATGAACATCCATCCCTCTTGCAACCCACTCCAGTGAGGGCTGGAGGTCTCGGTTCATGAGGCCAGGAAGACCACGTCACCTGCAAAGAACAGAGAGAGCAGAGACTCACACAGCAGTTAGTGTTTAGGGGTCAGCCTCAGCCCACGATCTTTAACGTCACAGAAACACTCTTCCTGTGGTATCAGTGTGTGTTGGACCTGTGTGTGTGTTCTGTGTTAAAGTGATTGCTGGTTCAGATTAATGAGCAGCCACATTACTGCAGGACAAACTGGTTGTTAATATTTAAAGAGAGCAGGCAGCTCTGCTGTAACTGTTTCAGCTCTGTGGCTTTATTACAGAGGACGGGCTGTTCTGCTCCGTTCTGCTCAGTTCTGTTCAGTTCTGCTCAGTTCTGCTCAGTTCTGTTGCATTCTGTTCTCCTCTGCTCCGTTCTGTTCAGTTCTGCTCAGTTCTGTTCCGTTCTGTTCAGTTCAGTTCTGCACCAACTGTGACCACAGAGCTCCTTCAACTGTTGAAAGGTTTGAAGTTGGTCATGTGACCTGATGTGCTGCAGGTCAGTGAGTTCTATAGAACTTCTCTGTGTTCTGCCAGCTCAGGTTGGACTGATGCAGGTTTGCGTTTCATCCCGTCTGATGTTTTATTCAGACTTTATCGGCTCTTGTGTTTTGATCCTGTTTTATTGATTCACGTTGGTGCTGAGCGGAGACGATGTTGGAGCAGAGCTGCAGTCAGATTTCCTGTTTGACTGGAGCTGCTCTGACCTCCCGTCTAGGAGAAGGCTTCATCAGGGATTGATGATATGAGAGCAGAGAGTTTTGCAGCTCCTCAGATCCACACCTCAGATGCTCTTATCCTTTGTCCGTTTTCTCAGATTGATCAGTGTGATCACTGGAACTTATTTTAGATTTTAGATTGAACCCTATAAAGATTTTCAACAGTAGTTGTGCGTCGCTCAGGAATTTTCTACATTTCCCAGGATGCCGTGGGACAGCCTGGCCTCAGGGAGCGTGCTGATTAAAAGTAGAAACAGTTGATTCAGATGGATTTTCTTTCTCCACAGGAAACATTTTCTGCTTCATTCTGCAGAAATAAAATGTTTCACTGTGAAACGTCTGCAAACAGACACTTTATCTAACACAGTCACGTGATCAGAGGCGCTGCTGAATGATCCTGTGGCGCAGCGTCCGTGTTGTACACAGCTGGCTGCATGAAGGTGCACATGGAATCCAAGACCAATGACCCGATGAAGCTGCTTGAATGAGCAGCGAACATCTTCAAAACAATTCCTTAAGTCCAGACGCCTTGCTTCAACCTTCTGAAGGAATTAACTGTTAAAATACAGTTAAAAATCACCATACCACCTCCTAAACCCACACACAGAGCTTTTGGGTTCAGACTATGACAGAGCTGAGCGACACCTCGCAGCTTCTTCCTCTTCTCTCTGCAGTACACACATCAGACAGGATGTTAGAAAACGACCTTCTATTGGATCATTTCAACCATTAGCTCGATTTCAGAGCAGCAAACTTCATGAGTGTCCAGCACCTGACAGATCTCAGACTTTAGGCTTTGATCAGAACATTGTTTAAGAAAGTACTCAGTTACCAGATGGTTGAAAATCTGGATATATATGCATCTGTGAAAACAGCAATATATAACTGACATTGTGATCTACAACACAATACTGTTCTGACAGCAGTGTGACTTCTGTGTTGCATCATAAAAAAGAGCCTTTGGATTTCAATCAGAATTAGTCTCATATTAAAATTAAAGTTACTTCATCGCCCTCTCTCTCTGTTTAGTACAAAGTCACGGTACCACACCCATGAAAACACAGCGTGTGTGTGTAGCCACAGTAATGCTTCCTACTCGTCTTGTTGTATATCCTGTCACCGGATTTTACACCGGAGGATTCCCTGTGAAGGACATGAAGAGAAAACAGCAGCTCGTGAGATGTCATCAGGGTGATGAGAAGTGAAGATACCACTATATTTAGCCTGCAACTGTTCACTCGGGTTTTACACTGTAAAACCTTAAAGATCCACCTGTCAGAGCGTCATCACGGTGATGGAGGACATGTCCCACAGCGCCATAGCAACAGACAAAAGGGAGCATCTCTTTGATCTAAACGCTTCTGTCTCCAGACCTCTGATGGTTTCGTGTTCTGATGCTGCAAGTGATTGACTGAGACTCTGCCGCCGGGCAGGGTTAGGTTAAGCAGTACACTTTTAATTGTACTGTCAAGGTTGCTAGGCAACAAGGCAGTACGTTGTGATAGCCGCACATTCAAAAAATGTAGTCTCTGAATAGAGACAGGTGTGAAGTGAGGCCGACGGTGGAGCCTCACGAACTGACATGAAATCTAATCTGATCAAAGCCTCAAAGGTTCATCCCATGTGCCTCTGCTGCAGCGCTGTGATTGGTCCTCACTGTCCTTCAATAAGACCAGGCTGAAGCATTGTGAGTGTAATCTGTGTCAGTGTGCAGCCAGTTAGTGGTGTGTCAGGGTACGTTTGGGTGACGGTTGGTCAGAGGGGAGAAACGCTGCTGTGAAATGAATCGATTCATTTACCAGCAAAGAGTCCGACAGGACAGAAGCTTAGTACGACAGGAACAAGGTGACTTTCAGACAAGAGACGCAAAGACTTAAGAAGCTCGCTGTGAGCAGCTGCAGCCGTTTGTACAGCTGTCTGCGTGCTTTCTTGTTGTTAGAAGTGTTTGATTAACTGTTTTGGCTCCCGAAATTATAAATACACCAGAATCCAGTCTTAGGGGGTTTGCTGTGGATCTCCTGATACCTCTTACGGTCAGCTGAGGAGCATCTCAGTCACGTCTGTGGTGCGGCATTATTTCACCTCACTGCAAACACAGAAACACAAAAGCAGCAGAGCTGACACATCAACAAAGGCTGTTACAGGGCCTGGTTTGTTTCTAATTCAGGGTTTAAATGTTTGGTTCTCGTTGGATGTTTGTCTGTCTGATGATGAAACAGATGATGATGTTCAGCTTCATTCAGTCTGCAGCCACGAATGATGACATCATGATGACACTCGATAAGCTGCCTCTTACTGCTTCTGACTTCTGAATGAACTGTTTTAATGAGCACGGACTGCCTTTCTGAATTATTGAGATCATCATTTCTGTGCAGTGATTTAAAAAATAAAAGGTTCCTTTAGTTCTGTTTGGTTCCGAGCTGATGGTGTTCCATAAAAACTGACTTCTGGTTCTGAAAAGATCAATTTAAGAAGTTTTTCCCGACGTTCTCCGATGCTCTTCTTTTAGTCTCCTCTGAGGTTCCCCTCTGTCATTTTGCCTTTTAATTACAGCAGATGTATTTCTGATCATCGTTATTCTGTGCCATCAATCAGTACAGAGGCCTCCAACCTAAAGTTTACTCCTGCAGATGCTGACTGTCTTGTCAACAATACTGCAGCCACATTACAGCTCTAGATTGCACTGACCCTCTGATAGAAGTTGGCCTTATGAAACCTGTTCTACCTGTGGCTGAGCTCAACAAGTGACTGTATCCGTACCTGACTCCTCTACACACTATAGTTTAGACTAGTTATACACCTTACTGAACAGAAAGAGTGTAGTCTGGTGGAGGTGGTGTCTTCTGGTCTTAAAGGTGGAGGTGGTGTCTTCAGGTCTTAAAGGTGGAGGTGGTGTCTTCAGGTCTTACAGGTGGAGGTGGTGTCTTCAGGTCTTAAAGGTGGAGGTGGTGTCTTCAGGTCTTAAAGGTGGAGGTGGTGTCTTCAGGTCTTAAAGGTGGAGGTGGTGTCTTCAGGTCTTACAGGTGGAGGTGGAGTCTTCAGGTCTTAAAGGTGGAGGTGGTGTCTTCAGGTCTTACAGGTGGAGGTGGTGTCTTCAGGTCTCACAGGTGGAGGTGGTGTCTTCAGGTC
This sequence comes from Parambassis ranga, assembly GCF_900634625.1. Classification (NCBI taxonomy): domain Eukaryota; kingdom Metazoa; phylum Chordata; class Actinopteri; family Ambassidae; genus Parambassis; species Parambassis ranga. The sequence goes on along the minus strand of NC_041025.1, from coordinate 25,098,308 downwards.
TTACAGGTGGAGGTGGTGTCTTCAGGTCTTAAAAGTGGAGGTGGTGTCTTCAGGTCTTAAAGGTGGAGGTGGTGTCTTCAGGTCTTACAGGTGGAGGTGGTGCCTTCAGGTCTTAAAGGTGGAGGTCTTAAAGGTGGAGGTGGTGTCTTCAGGTCTTAAAAGTGGAGGTGGTGTCTTCAGGTCTTAAAGGTGGAGGTGGTGTCTTCAGGTCTTACAGGTGGAGGTGGAGTCTTCAGGTCTTAAAGGTGGAGATGGTGGAAGTGGTGTCTTCAGGTCTTACAGGTGGAGGTGGTGTTTTCAGGTCTTAAAGTTGGAGGTGGTGTCTTCTGGTCTTAAAGGTGGAGGTGGTGTCTTCAGGTCTCACAGGTGGAGGTGGTGTCTTCAGGTCTTACAGGTGGAGGTGGTGTCTTCAGGTCTTAAAAGTGGAGGTGGTGTCTTCAGGTCTTAAAGGTGGAGGTGGTGTCTTCAGGTCTTACAGGTGGAGGTGGTGCCTTCAGGTCTTAAAGGTGGAGGTCTTAAAGGTGGAGGTGGTGTCTTCAGGTCTTAAAAGTGGAGGTGGTGTCTTCAGGTCTTAAAGGTGGAGGTGGTGTCTTCAGGTCTTACAGGTGGAGGTGGAGTCTTCAGGTCTTAAAGGTGGAGATGGTGGAAGTGGTGTCTTCAGGTCTTACAGGTGGAGGTGGTGTTTTCAGGTCTTAAAGTTGGAGGTGGTGTCTTCAGGTCTTACAGGTGGAGGTGGTGTCTTCAGGTCTTAAAGGTGGAGGTGGTGTCTTCAGGTCTTAAAGGTGGAGGTGGTGTCTTCAGGTCTTAAAGGTGGAGGTGGTGTCTTCAGGTCTTACAGGTGGAGGTGGAGTCTTCAGGTCTTAAAGGTGGAGGTGGTGTCTTCAGGTCTTACAGGTGGAGGTGGTGTCTTCAGGTCTCACAGGTGGAGGTGGTGTCTTCAGGTCTTACAGGTGGAGGTGGTGTCTTCAGGTCTTAAAAGTGGAGGTGGTGTCTTCAGGTCTTAAAGGTGGAGGTGGTGTCTTCAGGTCTTACAGGTGGAGGTGGTGCCTTCAGGTCTTAAAGGTGGAGGTCTTAAAGGTGGAGGTAGTGTCTTCAGGTCTTAAAAGTGGAGGTGGTGTCTTCAGGTCTTAAAGGTGGAGGTGGTGTCTTCAGGTCTTACAGGTGGAGGTGGAGTCTTCAGGTCTTAAAGGTGGAGATGGTGGAAGTGGTGTCTTCAGGTTTTACAGGTGGAGGTGGTGTTTTCAGGTCTTAAAGTTGGAGGTGGTGTCTTCTGGTCTTAAAGGTGGAGGTGGTGTCTTCAGGTCTCACAGGTGGAGGTGGTGTCTTCAGGTCTTACAGGTGGAGGTGGTGTCTTCAGGTCTTACAGGTGGAGGTGGTGCCTTCAGGTCTTAAAGGTGGAGGTCTTAAAGGTGGAGGTGGTGTCTTCAGGTCTTAAAAGTGGAGGTGGTGTCTTCAGGTCTTAAAGGTGGAGGTGGTGTCTTCAGGTCTTACAGGTGGAGGTGGAGTCTTCAGGTCTTAAAGGTGGAGATGGTGGAAGTGGTGTCTTCAGGTCTTACAGGTGGAGGTGGTGTTTTCAGGTCTTAAAGTTGGAGGTGGTGTCTTCTGGTCTTAAAGGTGGAGGTGGTGTCTTCAGGTCTTAAAGGTGGAGGTGGTGTCTTCAGGTCTTACAGGTGGAGGTGGTGTCTTCAGGTCTTAAGGTGGAGGTGGTGTCTAGATTATCTGATAACATCCTCCCTCTGGACGGCACCACCTTGTACATGTTAATAACATCAGAGAACACTTTGGTAAAAAAAAGACAATGAAAGAAGACTGACTGACTCACACAGCTCATTCCAGAGTTTCGGAGCCCGGACTGGAAAAGCTGTGTCCCCCTTAGTTTTCAGTCAGGTGATGGGAATTGTTTGAAGACCAGAGGATCGGAGGCAGCATGGTGGGAGTACGGTGTTTGAAGGTCAGCAATATAAGCTGGGCACAAGCCATGAAGTGCTTTAAAGATGCTGAGAGTACGGCTCACTGAGGCTGCACAATAATCAGACACACGGTCAAAGAAGGCCTACATGTATGCACAGGTTGAACAGAGCAAGAGAACAGGGGCAATCAATACAGCACAGGGGATCCCAGACCCAACAGGAAACTGAACAGACACAACAAAATAAAACAGGAAGTCCAAGACCTTCAGAATCAGAATCAGAATGACTTTATTTATCCCGAGGGGAAATTCTTTACACCTATCTAGTCTAAAATGTGTAGGGCACAGCCCTAGAGGCACAGCCTATAGAGGCCAATGTTCTCTGGTGGTTTTGGAACATTATTTAACCTCCAGACCCAAGCAGGACTACATTCTCTGACTTTTTATCAGATGTGTGATGATCCAGTCTGCCATGTGCTCAGTCTGTTCTCTCGTTCTGGTTTTTGTGTAGAACCGGTTCCACCTGCAGATGGTGACAGGGATTCCAGAGTCTGGTCTGTCTGATCTGTTGCTCACAGTTCTTCAGCGGTCTGGTTGGAGGGAAGGTACTGTGGTTCTGTGTCAGGGCTGGGAAGAGGCTCAGGGTCTCCTGCAGCTTCTGGACCATCGCAGCGGATCATTGGACAGCAGGAGCAGGATTACGTGGCACCTTAGGGCCCTTCTGAACCTGACACAGTCAGCCCACGATGACACGCAGATCCATGACTTCCTGTCCCAACATTTCAGACAGAACCAGCCCCCACCAGCCTCGGTGCTGCTGTTTGGAGCTGACCCGCAGTGTGCTGCAGCTGTGCTGCGCAGTGCCCAGAACCTGGGCCTGACGTTACCCATGGTGCACTGGGTGCTGGGCCAGCCACTTAGCCCTGATGCACTGCACGCCATAGGGCTGCCACTTGGCCTGCTGGCTTATGGACAGGTGGAAAGAAAACCACTCGACTTCTACATCAAAGATGGTCTGCAACTCATCACCAGGGCCATCGCGGCGGCAACGGCAGTGAGACCGGACCTGGCTCTGATCCAGACCATGGTTAACTGCTACGACAAGCCCAGCAAACTGGAGGTGCCATCGTCAGGACAGTACCTGTCTAGGTAAGGAGGAGGAAAACTCACCATCAACCCCCAGAGAAGTTTTGACCTTTTAGATGTTGCCTATGATGATTAATCAGTGATTGTTTCAACATTTCAGTAGGTTTTCATATGTTGTAATATAACAACGGCCTGAAGGGTAGTTTCAGTGATGTCACTCATATACACACATACAAGACCAGCAGGGGTTCATTTGCAGTCTTTACTGCTTATAAAGCCTCATCATAGTAGTCTGTACATCTGTCAACTCATAATCACAACAAAATGACTGTTGCCATGTTTATAGCCTCATTCAGTTAGAATTTTGATCTAAACTCAAAACTGTAACAGAGAAGACAAAAAAACTTGACAGATCAAAAACAAACATTTCTTTATGTATTTTCTAAGAAAAACAGGTAAAAAGTAAAGTTCATCAGAAGGGGTGCCGCTGCAGACAAACTCTGGTACCACTCTGACCCAATGTCCAGTCAGGAGGTGCTGTCAGTTCTGTCCAATCAGAGTCCAGTCAGGAAGTGCTGTCAGTTCTGTCCAATCAGAGTCCAGTCAGGAAGTGCTGTCAGTTCTGTCCAATCAGAGTCCAGTCAGGAAGTGCTGTCAGTTCTGTGTCTGTTGCTTCATGAAGACTTTTCTGCTTTGATCAGTTAAAGTCAAAGTGACTTTATGCTCATATTGTCCTCACAGAGACACAACAGTCCTCTACACACATGCTAGCTGCTACATGCTAGCTGCTACATGCTAGCTGCTACATGCTATGAAATGCAGGAAACAGCGTGAGCTGCAGGTTTGAGGAGGATAAAAGGTTTAACTACTGCGTTGGGATTTCTGACAGCAGATCAAACACAGTAAATTAAATTACAGTCAGACTGCGATAAAACCCTGAGAGGAGAGATTATCTGCTGCAGAAGAAGAAAAGAGAACGTGTAGAGAAAGGAATATCAGAGGTTTAATGTGAAGACAGAGCAGACTGATCAGAGATGCTTTTAACCATCAGAAAACCACATCAGGTTCTGCACAGTCAGACCAACACTGGAGGTCAAAGAGGAACCTTCTCTGCTCAGATCAGGGTCACACAGACCCACACAGCAGTAAGAGGTAGTTCTGGAAAAAAGGCACCATGTCTAAAGTCAAGGTTTGTTTCTGAAATGTCTGTTTGCTGGAATTAAAGATTGCACCAAAAAATAAATCACAGATTGGTCTTTAGTTATATTTAGAGAGAGAATGGCCTGGTGTTCGTCCGAGTGCTGACAGCTGAGATTATTCACAGGACGCTCCAGATGATATAGAAGAAAGAGCTGAACCTGTGTTATCTGCTGCCTCTCCTCTCCTGCAGGTTTCTGTCTAACACATCCTTCACTGGACTCACAGGTCAAGTCCATGTCCACCTAAATTTGTCTCAGGTCTTGACCTCCCAGAGGTTCCACATCTGGAGCCTACGGCGGGATGCTCTTGGTCAACCCACGTGGGTGACGGTTGGTAGCTGGGAGGGAGGTCAGCTGCAGGTGGAGGACCAGAGGGTCTGGCAAGGACCCAAACCCCGCCAAAAGACAGAGGGGATGGAGGGGAAGACCAGGGGCCGCTGGAGAGCAGGGATGCCAGTGGCGGGGAGTCGGGTTCGTGTGGTAACCCTTGTGGAGCATCCCTTTGTGTTTACGCGGGACGTGGATAATGAAGGCAGTTGCCCAGCTGGTCAGTTCTGCCTGGATGCTGGCACCAACAGCTCAGAGACTCTGGAGCGGTTTTTTAGGGATGTGGCCTGTGGAAACAGCAGCCACATGCCTGCAGAGTACAGCAAGTGTTGCTATGGATATTGCATTGACCTCTTGGAGAAGCTGGCTGAGGATCTGGGCTTTGAGTTTGACCTTTACATCGTCGGAGATGGAAAGTATGGGGCTTGGAAGGGGGGGCGCTGGACCGGGCTGGTGGGTGATCTACTGAACGGTCTTGCAGATATGGCCGTCACCTCTTTCAGCATCAACTCCGCCCGCAGCCGTGTGGTTGACTTCACCTCGCCCTTCTTTTCCACCAGCCTGGGCATCTTGGTGCGCAGTAAGGACACGGCAGCCCCCATTGGGGCCTTCATGTGGCCCCTACATTGGTCCATGTGGGTGGGCATCTTCCTGGCACTACACATCACTGCACTCTTCCTCACACTGTATGAGTGGAAGAGTCCATTCGGTATGACACCTCATGGACGCAACAGAATAAGAGTGTTCTCCTACTCGTCGGCTCTCAATCTGTGCTATGCAATCCTGTTCGGACGCACCGTCTCCTCCAAGACACCAAAGTGCTGGACAGGCCGATTCCTGATGAATCTATGGGCCATCTTCTGTCTGCTGGTGCTGTCAAGCTACACTGCTAACCTGGCTGCTGTCATGGTGGGAGAGAAGACCTTTGAGGAGGTCTCCGGGATCCATGATGCCAAGGTGAGAAGTGCTCCTTCACAAGCTGAAAGCCTCAGACAAGGTTCACAGTAACAAGTAAACAGCTACTTCCAGCTAAAAGCTGTGCAGAGCTGACCAGAGACCGTCGTGTGATTTAGTGTGCGCTATGTTTAAGAATCAGATGATGATCTGATTATTGATTATTGCTGTGATGGAGACGTTGCATCTGTTTCTATAAACTTTCCACAGACTGTGCTCCTGTCCTGAAATAACTGCAGATTCAATTTGTTCTGTGGATCACCTGCCTCGTCCTAATTACACTTTTAATTCAGCAGCTGACTGGAGCATGAAACAGAACTTTGGGTGTTTGTACAGCCGGGGCTGCTGGGAGCTCAGGGCCTTTAAATTGGACGTCCATCTGTATGTGATTACCTTTGTATTTGTAATGTACAGCGACTCAGAGTGCAGCCCTGCAGTGACGCTGCAGCCTGAATGTTTTTAAGATAAGATGAGATAAGATGAGATAAGTTAAGATAAGATGAGAGTAAGTGTCCATATCAATCCAAATCAGAAGTACAGTTGTTCGTCTTTCTATGATCTCATCGATTACAGCATCAGAAACTGCGAATAGGGATCAGATGTGTAGGAAGTCTAACTGATGTCATGTTTCTGGAGTTCTGTGCTTTATCTTGACCTCCAGCCTCTTTTTCCTCCAGCTGCACCACCCATCACAGGGTTTTCGTTTTGGGACAGTGAGAGAAAGCAGTGCTGAAGATTACATGAAGAAGAGTTTTCCGGAGATGCATGAGTACATGAGGCGCTTCAATGAACCAACCACACCTGAAGGAGTCGCTACCCTCAAGTAAGAGAACAGCTGCTGCTTGTGCTGTGGTCTGACACATTCAGAGTCAGAAACAGTGATCTGCACTTAGTCTACACTCCATTACAATGGTCTGTGCTCAAAGATGCCTCAGGCCCAAATGTAAATGTTTGATAAACATGTGGGGGACTTGGGATGGAAACAGACCCTCACTGACCAGGTGAGATCCACAGTCAGCCTTTCAGAAACCTCCAGGCACCCTGACTGTTTCTCTGACCTTAGCATGAAAACCATGAACTGATCTTAATGTGCTGCTCTGTGTTGAAGGACAGATCCTCCACAGCTTGACGCCTTCATCATGGACAAAGCTCTGCTGGACTATGAGGTCTCCATTGACGCAGACTGTAAGCTAGCGACTGTCGGAAAGCCGTTTGCCATAGAAGGTAACAGAGTCTCTTATCTGTGTTGTGTCCGAGGACAGCAGCAGGGTTTACGCTGCACAGTCATGCTCAGTAATATGTCCTCATGTGATCTCGTGTTGATGCGAATGCATGCGTTTTCCAGTTGTTATTCACCACTATCGACCAATCAGCTGAGAGGAACAGACTGCGTAGCAGTGTCTGATCTCAGACCTGGTAACAGGGATTTTGGGTGTATATCCTCCAGTGTGATCACTCCTATAAATCTCTTTTCTGTAATGAACGTTCTATTCAGTTGGAATAGTAATGAAACTCAGACCCAACATGTTCGGCCGAGCGGCTTCATCAGTCCTGCTGCTACTCTTGGAGACAACTGTAGGCTAAGTTTGTCCGTGAGGATTCCCTCTCTTCAGTGTTCAGACACTTTTGATTAACCAGCAGTAAAACATTTCTGTGTGCTGACATCATCAGCATAAGACCTCATGTTCTGCAGAATAATTATTATTCCAAATAACCGATTCATGTGCTCACTCTGTGGGTTTTTATTATACTGTATACCTCTATAAAAGTTAAGTGTCATTCTGCACACTTGTTGTCTGTTTTTTGCCGTTTGTTGGTGACAGGTTACGGCATCGGCCTCCCTCAGAACTCTCCTCTAACCTCCAACTTCTCAGAGTTCATCAGCAGGTATAAGTCAGACGGATACATGGACCTGCTGCATGATAAGTGGTACAAAGTGGTTCCCTGTGGAAACCGAGTGTTCGCCGTTACAGAGGTCAGTCTGAGTGTCGCCTGCTTCCACAGTCTGTCAGTGGAGTCCATCAGACATCGTCCTGTATTCACTCACATGCATCTGTTTGTTTCAAACTGAACGTGCTGAACGTCCTGTGCTCAGGCGGAGAGCTGCTGCCCCCTGCAGGTCACTCTGACTCACTAACAGTCAGCAGGGGAATCACTCTCAAACCACACATCAGAATGCACCACATGTTTCCGAGGCAGGACGACATCACACCAGCAACACACAAAACCCACAACACATTCAGTCCATGTAGGAACATATGGCTGCGCTCCACAGAGGACGTTACAGTGACCTGCTGCTCTTCTGTCTCTCAGACTCTTCAGATGGGGATCAGTCACTTCTCAGGGCTCTTTGTGTTGTTGTGTGTTGGAGTGGGCGGAGCTTTGCTGACTCTGGCGGGTGAACATGGTTTTTACAGACTCGTCCTTCCTCACATCCGCCGCCGACAGAACTTGAAATACTGGCTGCACACCTCACAGGTAAGTCTCACAAAGAGG